>NW_006770403.1:610280-611017 GCF_000442215.2 Lipotes vexillifer | reverse complement strand
GTCGTGGCGTCTCCCGTTGCGGAGCACAGGCTCCGGACGCGCAGGCTCAGCGGCCATGGCTCACGGGCCCAGCCGCTCCGCGGCATGTGGGATCTTCCCGGACCGGGGCACGAACCCGTGTCCCCTGCATTGGCAGGCGGACTCTCAACCACTGCGCCACCAGGGAAGCCCCGGAGTAGTAAGCATTTTTAAATGTATGGGATGAATCCATGTGCTCTGTGGATCAATTCCTCCCATCACCTGTGGGTGACGAGCAACTCAACACACTCAGGAGTCGTGTACCCAGACCAAAGTACCACTTTAGCAATAGTTAAAATAATGAGGCACTTCCCAAAGTAGCATAATTAAAAGTTAGGACCAGATTGAAATGGCAAGAGAAAAAGGCAGAGCAGGGAAACATAAAAGATCACGTGTGAGGATTAAAAACCAGAAAATCGACTGGATCTTTACCTATAATGTGGGAAACAGACCAACAGAAGCAATGTCTTCCGCTGTAGTAATTAACTGCTCTTCAATAAGCATTTATTAGGCACATATACACTATGTACCAGACACTGTACCAGGTGCCAGAGATAACATAGGTGAACAAAAGAAACCTGATCCTAGCTCTCAGGGAGCTTACGATGTACCATCAGCACAAGACAAAACTGGAGGCTAACGAAGTCCCAAAGTGAAACATGTATTATGAAGGAAAGAGATAAGAAGTGAGGAGAGCTAACACTGGAGAACCTACGTCA
>NW_006770403.1:606671-610270 GCF_000442215.2 Lipotes vexillifer | reverse complement strand
AGGGAAAGGCCTCTCTGAAGAGACCAAACTTTAAAGCTGGAACATAAAGGGAGAGAAAAGCTAACCGGGGCCAGAATGAGTGACCATTCCAGAAAGATGGGATTGCATGAGCAAAGGTCCTAAGGCAGAAAAGGTTTGGGCACCACTGAAAAAAATCACCGTGGCTGAATTAAAGTGAACAAGGAGCAAATAACACAAAGGACTCTGGTGAGACACGGTGGGCCCTAACGCCCAACCGAGATTTCATTCTAAGCAGTGAATGGCATGACCCAATTTAAACTTCATGATGATCACTGCTGCCACTGTGTGGAAAGAGACTTGAAAGGCGGAGTCTGTTGCAGTTGCCTTAAGCAAGAAATGAGGATTCCCTGGACCACAGTGTGGCAGCCAAACCAAAAAAGAGTAGACAGATTCAGACATATTTTAGAAGTAGAACCAACAGAAGTCATTGATGGATTGCATATGGAGGTGACAGCAAGGAAAAAAAAATCAGAGATGATTCTCATCAAGCTCCTCTATTTCCATGTGGGGCTTCTTCAGAAGTTACAAGCATGACCTGCTACAATGCCAGGCCCTTGCAAGAATCTAGTCTAGAGGACCTGTAAACATAAGTAACTCAAAAACCCTAGATCCAAGAACAACATAAACTGGGTGGGGCTGTTCCTGACAGACAGTAATGGCAGGTATTTCAGTGAGTTTTCCCATAAGAATTTTATCTTCATGCTGGTGTCAGAGCCCTGTAGCTTCCCCCAAATCACAGATTTAAATGTCTTTCCATATCTGAGTGCAACAGTCTTAAGTAGAATTGCACCAGATAAACCAGCGACCAATCTCGTTAGTCTCCATGATAAGCCGTGGAGAAAATACGGTAATTTCTAAGAGGATCTTCATGTCAAATTGGATGCCTCATGTCAAATATGTCACAGGCATATGACAGCATAACTTAGTGACTAGCAGAAAGTAACTAACTATAAAATACAAATTTATAAATCATTTCTTTATTATCATTGTCCTTAACAATGATGTCTCCATAGGATCGCTACAGAAACCAAGTATACAACCCAATCCAGTACTCCCCAGGGAGGAGACCTCTGAGGGTAAAGAGAATGAACTGCCTTCCTTATTTTACATGCTGTACTCAAACTGGTCCCCCAAATGCCACAGAAAGCCACAGGACCCCCGTGGGAGAGAAAGGTTCAGTCTCAGTACCTTTCTGACCTGTTTATTCACTATTACCTACTTGAGTATTACTGGCATTGTTTCCACGGCCCTTCCTAAAAAGCTATTACATAATTATCATCTCAAAATCCCTTGGCCCATTTGTGTAGGTGAGCGTCTCTCTCCTTTTTAGTATTTATAGTGATGATGCACTCTTGTTCTTAAATTGCAGGATGAGAGATTATGAGAGAGAGAGAGGGAGACAGAGAGAGACAGAGAGACAGATCACACACACACACAGTGGAGACGCACCTCTGATTCTGGCTTAGGCCTTGTCAAAACAGATAGCAAATGGAGATAAACAGTAGTAATTTATTTGGAAAGGGATGTTATCTTTTGTTCCTCCAGACTATTAACTGTGAACGTTTTTGGCTGCATTTCAAGGAGTTTGCTTCAAACAGACCCCATTTTTTTAGTCAACATATGAACAGTTCCTTTCAGAAAGGCTCTCCCCCAACATTCCAGTGAAAAGCACAGAACTCTTGCCTCCTGCCCTCTGGTCCCATCTAAGTCTTACATTTATTCCAACACTTTAAAATTTTAATTTAGTGGAACATCTCCAAACTGTCCTCAAAACTTTCCTCTTCCATTTGGTGGTCCACCTGATGGCTCCTCTCAGCATAAGTACCTCTCTAGCTGCTAAGCCACCTGTTCAGCTCCAGGAGAGAGACTATAAAAAAACATTCACAGATCCACACCACTACACTTCACACCCTCTTTAATTTAACTCTGTAAATTCACTTTTCAACACACCTGAGCTGTTAATTCTAATTTGGCCTCTCATCACCTGCAAAGACTGAACTGGATCTTTATCTCCACCACCCATAATAAAGCGTTTTATTGCAGGTTCCAGACTTCTGCAAGTGTAGCAAAGAGAGGAAGAACTGTGCTGAGAGCTCTGCCAACATGAAAAGCTGTCACTATGTAACTCCTGTTGGGGAATCTTCCCAAAGTGGCATATGTTTCCACTGCTTCTCCCTTCTACAGCACATATTCATGTTCCCTTCAGCCACAAAGCTGCCCAGATAGCCAAACGTTCTCCATATCAAAAGGAACCAAAGCAAGAGACACATACACCTAAACACACATCCACCCTAGCGCCTGAATCCAAGGATGTGCTTTGACCTCCTGCTATTCTGTTCCTAATAACACCTCTATCCAAAGTATGATATCTAATAGGTTCAAACCTTTCAAGAGCTGTGTCACTCTATATCCTTCTGATTTTCAGGAGGCTTTCCCACTATTCCTTTTTAAATCAACCTGGCTAAATGTCACCTATATTCCTATACATGTCATATATATACATATATATATATATATATATATATATATATATATATATATATTTCTCATCTTGACCTACTATCTTAATAGAACCTATTTCTAAGCAGGAACAATCCAAAATTTTCTTGAAGAATCTCCCGGTTACTGTTGATAACTGCAGTTAAATACCATCTATAACACTCTGTCCTCCTTCACTAGTCAAAACACACAACCACGCCTACACTCTGTCACATCTTTTCTGACCAGCTCAGAATTTTACCAGATCTCCTCCTAGACCAACCTGCTGGGACAAGAAAAGCCTCTCCAGAGGCAACCAGTCCAGTATCGCTGCGTCCCTCCCTGTTAGCCACAAGATCTTGACACGTGTCTTTCCCCAGGCTGCGGGAGTGAAGCAGAGAGAGGCACCGACACCCAGGGAGTACTCACTGAGAGGCTTTAGGATGCTGCTACTGGACTCATCCGCGTTCTCCACGTCGGACTTGTCAGAGTAGTTCTCAGAGATTCTCTCCTTTTCCTTCTTTTCTCTGTGCCCTGCCTTTCTCTTGTGACGTCTCCTTCTCCTGTAGCTCTTTGGCACATGGACCCCGATGTAGATGGTGTGGTGGCCTGAGGAAGGTACACAAATCACCAGTCATTTCAAATCACAGTCTCCGCTGCACAGAAACTGCACAAGACCCACAGGTCAGAAAAAAATATCTATGAATTCAACACTCCCATTCCATATTGGACAAATAAACTGGAAAAATAAAATCTCCCAATTTTCATTGCGCTAGACTGTAACTCAACCTGTTGGTTGGCACTAGGATTCAGTGACGGTGTGCTCTGATTCTATCCAGAGAGACTCTTTGTTTAGGAAAGTCAAAGAATACTGAACAGGAGATCAGGAATCCTTGATTCTGGTCATACCTCTGCCATCAATGAGCTATTTGACCTTGAGCCTGTCCCTTAGCCGGTCCAGGCCTCAATCTCATCATTTATATAAAGAGAGGCTTAAATTGGGTAATCCCTAGAGGCCCTTCCAGTGCTAACCTTCCTGGAATCTGTGATTATACTGAACACAGTGATGAAAAAGGAGCTCTTGGAACTGTACGGGGGGG
>NW_006770403.1:604848-606661 GCF_000442215.2 Lipotes vexillifer | reverse complement strand
GGGGGGGGGGGGGGGGGGGGGATCTAACTCAAAGGTCAAGAGGTCATTCTGCGGGGTATAAGGTTTTACACTAAAACTTATTTTACCCAATCAGCAGAATAGAGACTTAGAACTGGGACAAACTAAGAAAAAATAAGACATACTTGGAGAGAAAATTTTAGAAATACTCAAATGTTCACACTAGGAAACAGCTAAAATGAATGTCAGCTACAGTGCCATTCTCATTTTTCTTTTTTCGTTTGCAAAAGTTTCTAAAAACTGGTTGTTGCAGTGATAAAAATAAACCCAGCCCAGTAAAGATTGCCTTGAAGAGAAGGGCATGAGGAAAAAAGATTGTGAAATGCTTTTAGTTCTCTAGATGGAAGGAGCTGCAAAACTGACAAGTGGTATTATTTTTACAAAATCTGATAAGACAGAAAAAAAAAGGAACTCAAAGTTCTACATTTTTTTTTAATTGGAAAACTTTTACTTTCACTTTATATACAGTCTAACTTCTGAATGCGGGAACCACCATTTCGGAAGTAATGTGAAAACTTCTCTTTTTTTTTGAATTGCAAATAGGAATTGCAAAAAAGATGAGATAATCTACGGATTTCCTTTCGCGTTCTGGCATTATTCCTTGATGACCACTTTACAGTGCTGCAGACAATATCACACACCCACATGCAATACACATACATGCAAATGTCTGATGTAAATGCTGTGAATTCCTTTCCACGGTAACTCATCAGGCATATCTAAAAACACCATAGGGCATCCCTGGTGGCGCAGTGGTTGAGAGTCCGCCTCCCGATGCAGGGGACACGGGTTCGTGCCCCGGTCCGGGAAGATCCCACGTGCCGCGGAGCGGCTGGGCCCGTGAGCCATGGCCGCTGAGCCTGTGCGTCCGGAGCCTGTGCTCCACAATGGGAGAGGCCCGCGTAACGCAAAAACAAACAAACAAAAAAAACAAAAAAAAACCCCACCATAATTCACAGGGTTATTCCCTTAAACTGGAAGGATTAAAACAATTATATCAAGAAAGAGGTTCCAACCAAGGAATGCAGAATCCTAGGTTAATGGGTAAGCATTCAGAAGAAAATATCTCATACTTGGAATGAAGTTGGAGGTATCTACATAAAACATGAAGCACCAGCCCCCAGAACACACACAGATATGCACACAAACACACAGACACACACGCCAACTCAACTACTAAAAAGCACAGTGAAATTCTCCTCACAGAATGTGTGCCAATGAGAAATTTATCATGTCTAACCATTTACAAGCAAATTGTTCTCATGGGAAAGCTATATTATACTAGGAAGTAGGAAATGTCTCAGAAACAATGTGAATTAAGAAACAGTGTCAATTGTTTCCTGCCCTCCAGTTACTGAGGGAGTCCTGCAGCTTTATCTCAAGTCACACAATACATGTAAGCAAAGCCAACCAATTTCTTCAGTAAATCAAACTCTGAAAGCTTGATTGCCTTCGTTCAAGAAATAGGAAAACATCATGAAAAAAACTAAGAGGTTGAAAAAAAATTTTTTAACCTGTCACATTAAACATTTTCTTATTTTGTTATACAGCAGAAACTAACACACCATTGTAAAGAATTATACTCCAAAGAAATGTTCAAAAACATATTTTCTTATTAAAAAATGTTAACCAAGCACAAAAAATGTAGTGGTTAAGCTACATGAGTCAAACTGATGTTACACAGAAAGAGTTTTTTAATGTATTTACGCAAATCTGTATAGTATATATATATATATATATATATATATATATATATTTTTTTTTTTTTTTTTTTTTTTTTTTCTGGTACCGGGCC
>NW_006770403.1:531976-604743 GCF_000442215.2 Lipotes vexillifer | reverse complement strand
CCCGTGTCCCCTGCATCGGCAGGCGGACTCTCAACCACTGCGCCACCAGGGAAGCCCTGCATAGTATATTTGATAAATCATTTAAAAGACAGTTTACATGGGCTGATAAGATTTTAAGGTAAGATTTCTGGCTATAAAGTGTTGTTGTTGTCAACCCAACAAAAGAGTTGGGACGATTCAGAAGGTGGGCTTTCAAAGCCCAGGAGAGAAAGGTACCTTACCTTCAGAAACATAACCGGAGTCGTCACCTCCATAAAAATGGTGCCACTGTATACGCATCATGATCACAGGCCTCCTTCCTGCCTTAGGAATAAGATTCAGCTTATCCCCATCTCCTCCTGCCCCTCCCTCAGATGCTCCCCCAACCCCGCCGACTTTCCCACAGGTGGGCAAGTTTCAGACACGATGCTGCACCATGAAGCCCAGGTACCAACCGTGAATATGGTTCCTTTTAAGACAGCCCCGGGCTTCCCTGGTGGCGCAGTGGTTTAGAGTCCACCTGCCAACGCAGGGGACACAGGTTCGTGCCCCGGTCTGGGAAGATCCCACATGCCACGGAGCGGCTGGGCCCGTGAGCCATGGCCGCTGGGCCTGCGCAGCCGGAGCCTGTGCTCCGCAATGGGAGAGGCCACAACAGTTACGACACAAAAAAAAAAAAAAAAAAAAAAAAAAAAAAAAAGAGCCCCTATTTCAGACATTTTTATCAGCTTTATTAAGGTATAATTCTTCACATACCATAAAATTCACTCATTTTAAGGGTTCATATTCAATGACTTTTAGTATATTTACAGCATTGGGCAAGCATCACCATAATCCAATTTCAGAACCTGTCAACCAATCCAAAAAGATCCCTCATGCTCATCTGCAGTCACTCTCTGTTCCCACTCCCATCCCTTACTAACACTCTTAGGCTTTTTTTTTTTTTTTTTTGTTACGCGGCCCCTCGACGTTGACACTTTTGGAGAGTGTGTCTGATGTTTCCTTGTGGTTCCTCCTTTCACTTTGCCTCTACTATTGTGTGATGCTACTACTATTGTACTAACTAGCCTCCTTTTCTTCAGTCTTCTTCCTCCTCAGATATGCCTAAAACACAAGAGCTTATAAGGTGTGTATGAAGCAGGAATCTTTCAGTAACAAGTGGTTAAAGATCAGCTCAAACCCACTTAAACAAGAAAGGAAATTTATGGGTTTACTTACTGAAAAATTTAGAGGTAGATGTTAAGGCACAGTTGGCTCCAGGGACTTAAACAATGTCATCAGTACTTTGGTCCCACCTCTGACCTCTGCTTTCTTCTGAATTGTTTCCATTCTCTGGTGGTTCCTTTCATGGTGGCAAGATGGCTGCCAGCAGGTCCAGATTCATATCTGATGTTTTTTCCAGTAACTCCAGCAGGGGAAAGGCTCATCTCTGTCTTTCTGTCTCCTTGTAACAAAAATGCCAGATTTGACTCCCATTGGTTATTGGTTCTGTTTGGAGCCTGTGCAAATCCCTGAACCAATCGATGTAGGGCCCAGCCGCTCCGCGGCATGTGGGATCTTCCCGGACCGGGGCACGAACCCGTGTCCCCTGCATCGGCAGGCGGACTCTCAACCACTGCGCCACCAGGGAAGCCCTCTTAGGCATTTTTTTATCCTCTCAGTGATGGCCTCTGGGAAGCTACAATTCTCTGGTATCCACATGGCTATGAATTTTGGGGGGATCCTTACAGCACAGTAAAATAGAATACGCCTTGAGTGAGGAAGCTCTCGCCTTCCAAGAGCTGCCAGAGGAAACCAGGGCACTGAGCTGAGCAATTCAAAATGCAAAGCATCTTCCTTTTCCTCTAGTACATTACTGGTAACTAAATTTTCCTTTTCTGTCTTTGTTCAGATAAAGGAAAAGGAACAGGGTCCTGAGGTTAAACAAAGCCTTTAGGACCTCAGAGACAGTGTTTGTGTTTCATCAATTACTTCTCAAACTCTTTTCATTTCAGCTTCTTTGCCCACCAGAAAAGAGGAAGGCAGCCTCACTTTGGTGACTGGGGGAAAGGCATGCTTTCGCAAAATGATGACCAAATCGTTCATAAGCTGTATGTGCTAAGTACCAAAAAATACCAGAAATAAAATAAGCTGGAATGAAAGCATTCTTACCACCTCCACAAAATACCTGTCTTTAGAGTCAAGGGAAGCAGCATTACTGATTTTTAAAAAAATGCTATTGTTGATAAGAATATCATAGGTGATCTCAATATTTATTTTCATTAAAATACCTTTACCTGTCTCAGAGATTGGCCATGAAGATTGACGGCTATTTTTAAAATTACAACTCCCCAAATGACATCAAGCAGTGGAAGGTGTAGTATTATTTTACTTGTAAAATGCAAAGGAGAAACCTGATAGACAAGATTTCTAATTCAGCAAGAGTCTACAAAACAGTAAGATGCTCAGAGAATCAGGGACGATTACCTGCTTAATTTATGAGTGAATTTTAGGAGCAAAAGAAAAAACGTTCTCTGCCAGAAATATCAGTAAAAACTTCTTCCAAAGATAATGTAAAAAGAAGGAGCAAAAAAAATTTTTTAATAGGTAGAAATCAAAAGGAAATGGTGATTGTTTTAAATGTTATTAAAATAAAGGTTACATTCCTGCTACGCAAAATTTTGTAAAGTAAAACTACTGGAATCTGCATTTGACAGTGTTCACTTAGGTGTGAGTCAAAGGGCATTCAGTCCTTGCTTTGGCAGTGGCCTCAGTAACATGTGTTCAAATAAATACCCTGCATGCCTTTCTCTGACAGATGGTGCAAGTTCCCAACAAACTCTAAATGTCTTGGGAATATCTCACAACCCATCCACAGCCAGTACTACTGGGAAGAAAACATGGCTTTCCTGGTTATCTCTGACCGTCAGAAATCATCACTAGGTGATCCCTGTTTCTTCCATCCTCACGTGCTCCACCTCAGGTGAAAGCAGAAGTCCTGCCATGTTATCATGTCCACTTCTCCCAATTCCTAAAATATTTCTAAACTAACAGCACTGAGAGCTGCTATCATGATTTCAGGCCACCAGAGAACTTTTGCAGCTAGTAACTCTGTAGCCATTCATGTTAAAGAGGCTTTCACAGATACCCACTTCCCTACCCATGATGATTTAGGACTTTGTAGAATTAAACCCAGCAAATGAGCCAAACTAAAATTTTTGCAGTGGACTGAGTGGTTAACAACATATGCCTCTCTATGCAGGATAGATCATTAGCTCCTTTAGGAAACATGGTGCTGTGTTTATACATACAGATGATAGCAGCCATTTATGGAATTCTTACAAATATGCCAGGTTCTGGCTAGGTCTCCTACTTTTATTACCTCATGCAATCCTCACAACTGCACGAATTAAATACTGTCATTATTCCCATCGTACAGGCAAAGAAACCAAGGTTCAGGGAAGTCAAGGATATTGTCACCAGCTAACCCATAAAATCCCACAGGAGAAATATCTCTCAGGTCTCAACATCAAGAAGAGTGAGTGCTTCGTTACTGCTTTGGTGGTGCTTTGTTTGTTTTTAGGGTGGTTTTTTTTTTGTAATGTACACTATATTTACACTCCCTTATAATTGACTGTGTTTCCTTCCTCATGTTGACTGCTAGAAATAGAAGAGACAAATCTCGGGCCAACCGGTAGTAGGTAGACAGAGTTTCGGGACGTGAATTTTAAACATGAACCTTGCTATTCCAACTTTTTACCCGTTATTTTCCCTTCACATTAAACCTTTTTGGAATAAAGCAGTATGTAAATATTTTTTAAGACCTGAGATGTCAGTACTGGGGGTAGAAGCTGTGGATGGCTGGGGGTGGCTGTGAGGGAAGGTAGATTTCTAGGCAGAGATTCTGCTTGTCCTCTGGTGATCCTTTAGCTACAGTTAAATCTATAGGCCTAAATCTCTGCCCAGAAATCTACCTTCCCTCACAGCCACCCCCGGCCCCCTACAGAACTTCTCTAATACTGAGGGATGTTCCCAATTTGATTTTTATCCACACTGTTGCTCTTTCTATAATCAATGGAATTTCTGTTCTCTCCAGTTCGAAGCAAAGATTCCATGACACTTGGCACTTTACATCATTCCTTCAGAACTAATCAGCAATACTCCCCAAATATAAATTAAATACTGCCTTCTTTGGCTTATCTAAAGAACAAAATTGAGTTATTTGTAGTGAGGTGGACGGACCTAGAGTCTGTCATACAGAGTGAAGTAAAAGAGAAAAACAAATACCGTATGCTAACAGATATATATGGAATCTAAAAAAAAAAAAAAAATGAAATAAAGATGTAGACCTACTAGAGAACAGAATTGAGGACACGGGGAGGGGGAAGGGTAAGCTGGGACAAAGTGAGAGAGTGGCATGGACATATATACACTACCAAGTGTAAACTAGATAGCTAGGGGGAAGCAGCCACATAGCACAGGGAGATCAGCTCGGTGCTTCGTGACCACCTAGAGGGGTGGGATAGGGATGGTGGGAGGGAGGGAGACGCAAGAGGGAAGAGATATGAGGATATGTGTTTATGTATAGCTGATTCACTTTGTTAAAAAGCAGAAACTAACACACCACTGTAAAGCAATTATACTCCAATAAAGACGTTAAAAAAAAAAGAGAGAGAAGAAAAAATAATAATAATTAAAAAAATAAAGTAACCTGGTCTTATGCCAAGACGCCTAAAACACGTTGCAGCTATTGCCGAGGGGGATATAGGGGAGGGAGGCAAATTTAAAGAGATATGCATTATTTCTTTTCAATTATGAAAAGAACACTGTTGGAAGAGGAGGCAAAGACCCTGGATGAGTGGTAGATTATTAAAAAGATGTTGTGAAGACTTTACTTCTTGGACCAAAACGAATCGTGAAGGTTTTTTAGAAGTACATGCATAAGAAACCTTAAACAGAATCACAGTATCAAGTCCAGATGCCACAGACGTTGTGTGTTTGGCACTTTATATAATAAGAAATAGATCAGTATGTCTAATCCTAAATACTTTAATAAATAAATTGCTAGTGTATTACTCACAAACCCATAAGAGTGTCCATAACCAGTTCTATTAAGAAATGATCATAGCAACACTGCTAATTTACTTGAGCATAAATACCAGTTCATGAAAAGAAAACTCACTTTGAAAGGCATGATGTAATTTTGCAGTTAACAGAGGGTAAGTCAGCCCTTGGTTAGATGTTTGCATGAGGGTCCACACTTCAAACTGACACCACTACTCAGGACAACAGATGATTTTTATTTCTGTATTTTGGATAGGGGCAACTTTTCACATAGAAAAAAAAATAATAATGCATGTGTTTATTAATAGGTAATTGCATGCTACATATGTAATCTATTTATAGACCATTTTGAATGCTGATTAGTAATCTATTTTATTATTAAAGCTACCAATTACACTTAGGAGCAGGCATGCAAGTAAATAAATAGTAAAAGTGATGAAAAACAGGGAAATACTTTTCTTCCCACTGAACTGCATGGGAATTTTGTTCACTGAAAGCCTCCCAGAAATCCTTAAGGCAACTTGGGCTTCCCCCAAGCAAGACTGATAAGAAATCTTAGCTTGTTACCCGGTGTTTACTGAGCACAGTACTTTTAATATTTAATATTTGATGCTGATAATCACGATGACGATAACAATCTCTAGGCAAGAACAAACAGCACAAGGAAAAGGTCTCAAACAGGAGATGAGCTTATGGTGACAGCTAAATTCTTGTCCTAAAGGACAAGCTAAAGCTCAGGAAACTTCTGCACCTGCCTTATAAGTGCTCATTTTTAGCAAAACAGTCCTAATCACAGTGTTTACGTAAAGGTGAGGACCCTGTGACCACACACTGAAGTTAAGTTTCCATTACAGCTTCCATTACTAATAGCTGATAACAGAAGCTAAACTAATCAGCACTGTGTGAAGTCTGAATTAGTGAGTATTTTTTTAAAGAAATGCAACCTTATTATACTCAGTGGTCATTCATTATTTGAAGATATCTAGGCCAGAACAACCACTTGAAGGCACTACAGGAATCTACCTTGATGAATAAACAGGAGTAAAAATCACCTTATATCATTTATAAACTGCAGCTCCTGAAGGGCTCCACAATCTCTAAAAAGCTGCTTCTCCAAAGTCACTTTAAATTTGCTCTAGCAAAACCTCTTTTATATTCATATCTGTAGATATAAAATACCTATATTTATACCTATGGCTATACATTTATATTGAGATTTATATATATATATATTATATTATGTTCTATTATATATATATATATATATATATATATATAATCTGTATGTATAGAGATAGAGAGTTAGGCATTTTTATGGACAATCCGAATCCAATAGTGTCAATAAAGTGTCTTTTCCAATGTGTCTGGTGCACAAAGGTAAGTGTTGTTCTTATATCTCCCGCCTATTTCCAAAGGGGAAGAAACAAAGTACTATTTCTCCTCCTTCCCACTCCCCTTGAGCCCGGATAATAACTTGTGAACACTCTGTTCTCCAGCTAAGGCACTCCGGAACACTCACTCTGCGCACGACAAAATAGCCAACTTTAGGTCAAGTCTAACTTGTCCCTCAGCTGTTTTTTAGTCATTATGCAGAGCTTAACTGTGCAGCAGAGGCAATACCTTCCATAACCTCAATCTTCCCTCACCCGGCGCAGGAACAAATGCCATGCCATGTCCACCCTGCTCTGGGAGGGTATCCCCCAGAGCTTTCATGCTGTGAGTGCCGACCCCCAGGGCTCAGGTCTGTTGTCCTTTTACTTGACAGCACAGAGTGGAGCCAAAAGGCCTGGGAAGACCAGAGCCAGGCAGGGCAGGGCTAAGAGCGAAGAGGAGCCACCCAATAGGAAGAGATGAACCCCTGACTCATCCTGACATCCCAGAACCCCGAAAGAGCTGGAGCATTTTAATGTGCAGTACACATGCAGTCAGACAAAATCCACTTGTGAGCCAAACACAGAGAACTGACAGTTTCCATTATCTCTCTTGTGGTCACCACTTGCACAACTGAATGGCAAGTGGGACTGGAAGAGAGAAAACAATGGCTAATCCAATGGTCACTGATAACCGGATTTGCAATTGCAGCCAGAGAGGCAGCTTAGACAGACACATAAATGCGCACATTCACACTCTCATTCTAACCACATTGTTCATCTCCGACTCTATTCTGGCTTCCCTTTTAGCACTGGCCTAAGCCCTGGCTGCGCAATAGGAAGAGTGGTCCTTAGTCGCTATAGACAGATAATCCACCATATAGTCAATGTACTCACGGCTAATCAGGTATCACTAATATTAGTTCACATAATTCCTTCCTCTCACATACCTGTATATAGGTAAACGAGATGTGGATAATGCCATGGGGCTAAAACAATGACCAAGAACTAGGGAAAGTGCTTCTAGAGACTTAAACGAGCCTAGTTAAGCCCAATCCCAGAATCTTCATGACTATGGTTTTCCACATGCACCCAGAAAAGAGGACAACATTCACTGACACCGCAGCTCATAATCATACTTTTAGAGTTGAAATAACCTTAAAGATCACCTGATTAAACCTCTTCATGTACCAATGAACCCACTAAAGCCAAATAATTAATGACATAGAGGCCGGGACTCATGGTGCTCCTGGTTATATAAGGTTTCCTTTCCTACTTTCCTACTACCATGGTACCAGTCCCCCACACTACCCCCCATTTTCCATTGTCTGCAAAATACAGCCAAGGAGGGAAAAGGTAATCGATTAGGCCTTTCAAGTTAGCAACTACCTAGAAGACAAAAAGGGCTCAGGAATTCTTGAAAATGTTTCTGCCTTATAACCAGAGAATGACAAGTTTAAATCCACAACCCTTAGTACCATAAACGGCCCCAGAACATGAAGACGTTCTGGCCCTGACATCTGTCCTCCCACGAGCATCTGTGGTCATGCAAACAATGAGGCCAGCCAGGCTTCTGTCTTCTTTCTCTCTCACCTTTTCATAAGCTCTCCCAACACCTTTTATTCTTCTCCAGTTAGTTCTTTCTACGCCCTATTCTTCCGGGCGCTTCTTTAAGCTCTCATCCATCTCCTTTCCTAAATTCCTTTCCCGCTCCAGAGGAACCAGACTTCAAGCACACTTTTTTGGAATGAGCACTGCCCTGGGAAAGTCAAGAAGCTTACCTTCCTTGTACTTGTTCTTCCCACTTACTATCAGCATTACTGCAAGCAAATCACTTTACCTTCTCCAAGGCTCATCTCTCCGTGTGTAAGGTGAGAACATTGAGCTACATTTTCTCTAAAATCCTTTCTAGCTCTAAAAATTCTATAAGAATCCTAAGTATTCTAATTGGTTAAGTGTAATGGAGCACATAAGGGAAAGGCCAAAAATTTTCTACTATTTCTCCAGGTCCCTTCGCCACTTCTTCTTTTTTTTTTTTTTTTTTTTTGCGGTACTCGGGTCTCTCACTGTCGTGGCCTCTCCCGTTGCGGAGCACAGGCTCCGGACGCGCAGGCTCAGCGGCCATGGCTCACGGGCCCACCCACTCCGCGGAATGTGGGATCTTCCCGGACCGGGGCACGAACCTGTGTCCCCTGCATCGGCAGGCGGACTCTCAACCACTGCGCCACCAAGGAAGCCCCCTTCGCCACTTCTTATGAGGATAGCTTTCTCTTTGGGCACTCTTCAGTCTACTCCGATTTGACTCTTTACTAACCATGCCACCCAGATTGCTAACAAAAGCCACCAAGCACTTTTTTCTGCCAAAGCCACTGGTTACTTTTCGCTCCTCATCTACTTGACTCCAGGCAGCACTCAGCACGGTCGGTCACTGACTCCTTGCTGAAAATGCTTTTCTCTTGGCCTCAGACAAACCCTTTTCTTGGTTACCCTCCAGCTTCTATGATTGCTCCTTCTCAGTCTCCAAAGGTTGGCAGAGCAGAGCCCAGCCCAGTCCTCTTCTCACTCTATTCTCTCCCCTCGGTAATGTCATCCATTCCTATGGCTTGAAATGCTAGCTATCTCCCTGGGATTCCAAAACTTACATCTCCAGCCCTGCCCTTTCTTTTTAGCTCCAGTTGTGTAGCCAAGTGCCTGCTTTAGAGTTCTACTTGGATGTCTCACAGGGGCCTCAGACTCAAAAAGCTGAATGCCTACCATCCTCCACTACTATTCCTCCAGTGTTCCCCATCGTACAAATGGCACATAAGTCTCCCAAATTGCTCATAGCACAAATCCAGAAGCAATCACCCCCACCCACCCATCTGTCCATCAGCTAGTCCTGGCAATTCAACCCATCTTTTTATCCCTCTAATCTAACCCCAAATCATCTCTCAGCTGAATCTTAGCAACAGTGTCTCACCACTTTTATCTTTGCCCTGTTGGGATGCTCTCTCCATCCATGAGCCAAATAGATCTTTTTTAAAATGCAAATTTTGTCTTGTCACTTCCCTGCTTACAACCCTCTGCAGTGGCTCCCCGGTGCACCCTCAATAAAATCCTAAATCCTTAGCATAGTATAAAAGGCCATGAATTATCTGGGTTCCATCCACTTCAGGCCACTCTCTCCCTATTCACGTAGTCTAGCCACATGGGCTTTATTTTCACTTCTCAAACAGGCCTCTTTCTCACCACTGGGCCTCCACACACTCTGCCTGGGAGGCTTCCCTCATTCCTGACCTAGCTAACCCTCTTCACCCTTTAGGTCTCAACTTAATGTCACTCTATGGGAGATGCATACCTTGGTTTCCCATGTAAACTCACCCACCTATATGATACACTCTCTAAATTATCACATCAAACAACCTTGTGTCCTTAATTAATGACTCGTTTATTTGACCGCACATTAATTATGTCCCTAATTGGAATATATTATCACTTTCAATGATACATATGAGCCTAAAAAAGCAACATATTAGAGCTTATATATCTGCAACTGTTGGTTACCATTTTGATAAGCTTAAAGAAAAAGTTAATAAAAGCACTGTCCATCAGAGTCAATAAGAAGAGTTAACATAGATATTAATCAACTAATTTGTTAATCACCAGATATCAGTACTAGCTTTAGTCTGAAAGCATTCTGCAGTCACAGCAAGCACTGGTGAGAAAGTGTTAAGCACAAAGATAAATCACCTGCAAGGAATATAACCAAGGAAGATAACATCTTAAATTTACAGGGTTCATTCTGGGGATTTCAAATTAGTTTACTTATATCCCTAGCAAAACTAGGAGATAAGGAAGCACCAATGCTGTTTCTTTGTATGAAAAACTGAGATTCAGAAATTAAGTAATTCGTCAATGGCTTACTGCAAATATCAAAGTATTTTTCTGGTGTTATCCAAGAATCCTTAGAGCATCTCTAGCAGGTGGATAAGAAGATAGGTTATTAACTGCACTCTGTACAAAGGAAACATAACCACACAAACATGATTGGCCTCATGTTACCCAGTAAGGCGGGGCAGAGCCAAGAACAGAAATAGGTCCTAAGACTCCTGGTTCCCCACCATGTTCTTTAACCCACAGCAGACTGAATAGAAGTATCTCAACCCAGATACTGACTGAATTTGCCAAATACCTATATCCAATGGATTTGACTGCGAGCTTTCATTTAACATCCAAGACATTGTCTTTATTTTTCAACAGGGATAGAATCGTGTTGAAAATTTAATAATCAGCTGGAGAGTAGGGTGGTGATTTAACTAATCCATAAATGCGAGATTCTGGCCCTCTAAAGCTGATATGTTGGCCAATTTTACTAAAATTCAAACACTCGTTTTTATTTCCAGAAGTTTTGGCCTTATAAAAGTTATTGAGTATCCCACCATGAAAAGAGTTGGTAAAATCACGTCCGGAGAGGTTTAAGTAAAGTCTGTTCTCCTTTCAAAGTCAATACAGTATCAAGAAAGGTGAACATGTTGGATATAGCACTTAGGATAGCTGCCTTGTAATTCTAACTCTATAGAAAGGTAAAAACAATTAACCAGATTTAAAAGCTTTTGCAGCTATTCAGGGAAGGGAGTTATTTAAGTCGCCTCTACTGCTGATTCAATGGATGTCACTCACCACCCTCCCTCCCTTCACCTTCATCCCACCTGGCAATCAGCAGCTTCAGAGGTACAATATTTGGAACCTCCTGTGAAATCCTGCCATGGCAGGCTCTCACCTCAGTCCCCTAAATGCTATCAGCCAAAAAAGTAAAACAAAACAAAACGAAACCAAATCCCACCAGTGTGCTCACAGGAGAAATGGGAGAGCCTCAACTGAGCTTTATTCAGTTTTATTCCATTCTTACTCTACTCTCCCTCATCAGTCCCAATTTTCAATTCCCCCAGTGACTCTGAATCTTGTAATGATAAAAATGGAGAAATACTTAGCTCAGGTTTGAATACTTAGTATTACTTCTATACTATTGAATAATCTCATTGAAATGGCACCTAAATTACATAACAGCCAGTAGGGGACAGAATTACCCTAGTCTATGCTGCAGAGCAAGGAAGGGAAAAAAAGGAAAAGTATATATATACATATTTATACATATTACATATATAATAGACCCTTGAATCCTCCTCATTGGTAGGAAAATATCATACACTTAAATCTGTTTTCCAGAAAAAGTAACTTTGCAGGCTTTATTAGACAGTGGGCATGCATTTGTAATTTACCCTGTATGCAATTATAGTTAGTGTGTCTCTTCTTGAAAAACGAGACAGTTTCACAAACTAGGGGTAATGTCTATCGGAGCAGTCTAACCATGGAAATCAGATCTCACGCCCAGAGCTTAAAGGGAATCAGAATGAGTCCAAAGAGAAATAAACAGCAGGCCTCAGGAAACTTCTCTTGACCTTTCTAGCTTTCCTTTTCCAATACAAGAAGCAGTAGGTAAGCGTGGTTATTAGGAAGGCAAGGGATAGATGCCTTGCTAAGATGAATTAAGCAAATAACAAACATCCTTTCGGTCAGTTTGAACTTTTTGGAATGATAATCATCATGGAAAATTACTGGTGATGGGAATTCCCTGGTGGTCCAGTGGTTAGGACTCTGTGCTTTCACTGTTGTGGGCCCAGGTTCACGGGCTTTCAGCTGGAGCCACAAGGAGAAAGCAGCAGGACACTGGGAAAGGTCTGCGTGAGCTCAACATGCTCTGGGAACCCAAGCATCAACCCTTAAACACCTCACCGCATTTCCTTCAAGCTCTCCAACGTGTGGATACATTGTTTCTTTCAAGAAGGCTTTTCCTTCAGCAATATTTGCCCAAGTATTTCCTCTGTACACACTGTTTCGGAGCAATTAGAGTGAACAGGAGAGAGGAGGTCAGCAAAATGCAACCGGACACTTACATCCTGCGCTCAGAATAGCGCCAGCTTGGACTCACCCCTCCCTTCCCAGCTGATAGGTTTTCATTCACTCCTTCTCGGCAATTACGTTTTTGACCATTGTAATTATTAACAAATGTCCACCAGGCCCCACTTTTTCTTTAGAATACTACCTCCTCCAATACACATAAATACATCATCACAATATCCTCTAGTGAAAAATAAGTTTAAGTCATTATGATTTCATGTCTGTAAAATGTTGAGATCCTGACCTCCAAAACTACAAAAGCCACCATTTCATCATTTTAGTCTCTCTCCTCAAAATACAGAGCAGAGGAAGGAAGAAGAATAAGGTGGAGGTGTTTTAGGGGCTTCTTTTTCTTATCAATATAAATGATATAAATATATCAGCGATCTTTGCAAAATCAAATGGGATTAATAGCAAACATAGGATCATCAGAGACTATATCATCTCATTTGACTAAGAGAAGTAAGAGAACCAAATTTCTAACTAAAAAAATTTAAACAAAGATTTTAGAGGACTATATAAAGTAATTCTATATATGCTTCATTCAGTTTATTTACACATTCATTTATTCATTCTTTCTTTTAACAAAATATTTAGTGAACGTCTACTTTGTTCCAGACCCTGTCCAACTTTTTTACTTTTATTTCCCTAAAAATAACCTTCCTGTAAATTCCATGCATTTTCAAGCATACTCTCTCTCTTAATATCCATCAGTAGACATAAGAATTTGTAGAATTATTCTTCCATTTGGACAGATGGGAGCACACTTCCTTTTGGACTTGGTTTTCAATGGAAGAGGAAAACCGCCCCAATGTATCATAATGGCATTTAGAGCACCGATCAAACTTCAGAAATGCAGACCCATTTCAGCCAATATTGTCTTGCTGTACTTTATGCTTCCTGAGTTCCTGGGTAGGCTTGATGTTAAGAAAAGGCCCCTCCTCGTGAAGTCAGAGTTGCCAAGGCTTGCCGGGGAGTTACCTAGCCTTGCAGAGCCAAGGCTTTATCTCAAGGATAAGGTGGAGTTTGCTCTTTTTCCCCTATTGCAAAATATGAGAATATTAAGTAATCTGTTTATATCATACAGATCCAAAATCCTGGCTGACTTTTTAACGGACAAAATATCCATAGAATTTCTTCCTCTAGAAAAAGCTACCTGGGATCTTTCTTCCTATCTCAACCCTGGTCCACCCAACAAAGTTTGCCCATTTCCATTAAGTGTGTTTGAAATGAAAAATCAATCTTGTTCGTCATAGTGGGCATTTCTGGGTCACTCTGGTAATGTCAATTTGTCATTTATAGACCAATTCTGTGGAAATGCCTGGGCGGGAGCCTCTTCGTAGAGACAAATATGATATCTGAAATGTTACAAATTTTAAATGAGTTTATCCACAGTAACCACTCTATGCCAAAAATGTTAGCTTTACAAAACACAGTAGAAGGTAACCACTGAAAGAACAGACATACAAGCCTCTCTTTATTTTAAAGATTAAATTCGACACTTGGTTTCCTTTCTCAAGTGTATCTTTTTAAACCATTAACACAAATGCACATGAGGCAAATTATATGAAAACGAGCTTTAGGTCTTTAAATATATATCTCACATAGATAAATTCATTATTTAAACAGAAGATGACTCCTCTTCTGACTCACTCTATTCTTAGTGAGTTTTGCAGCTGACGGTTTTCTACTGAGTTTTTAGAATGTGGATTAAGTGTCACACCACCCACTGAGAGTAAAGTTGAAGCAGGTGAACTGAGGGTATGGTTGGAAATCTCCGCCTGTCTCCCCTGCTCAGAGCTACAGCGTTAGAAAGAACTACCAGGGAGCATCTGACTCTTCTTGCCTTCAGGCTGAGCTGAATCCAGTCACCCCAAACTGAGCGACCTTAAGAAGAATTTTCAAAGCATAAACGTTTCAGAGTAACTAGAGTTACTGGAAGTCACCCTAATAATCATTTAATGGGACTGCATCTTATTCGTGCAAATTACTTTAAGAAACAAAGTTTTATCTTAAGTTCACTTGTGCCATGTGTGCTGCAATATACTTCAACCACGTTTATCCAAGAAGCAAGAGAAATAAATACTTGGATAAAAGGAAACATTTGATAACAGAAATGTTAGGTATTCCAGCTCCTTCTTCACCACACACACGCTTCAGGAAGAAAGCCCCTCAGCTCCTTGCCCTTTGAATTTCTGATCCTTAAACCTGGAGCACTTACTTCTGCCATAAACGTACCAGAAACTCAGCTGCTTCGTAACAAAAACAACAGTCTGCTTTCCTTCAAGTATACTCTATGCAATTAAAAATATGAGATAGACTCACATCCTTGCAGAAAACATTCCCATCAAAATCTTGATTAGCAGTCTTGACAGTCAAGTCATCTGTTTCTTCACTCTCAACCACTGGGACCATGAATAAGCCATCAAGCCCATCTCCATTTCAACTTCTTTACACTTTCACCTAGAGTTACTACAAAATTTAAGTGCTAGGTGAGAAAATGGATGAAGCCAGGTGAGAAAATGGGAGGGTCAACTGGGAGGGCACTGAATTAGAAACAACAGTTCCTAATGACTGTTTCATGACTTCTGCTATAAGGAGCCCATACTGTTGGATGTTCTCCACCAAATAATGGCCATAAGCAACCATCCTACAGGGCCTCAGGATTCAACCACAGGCAACTAGCTAAACATGCTTTGAAAGAAATGTAATCAACCCAAGCTCCACTCACTGTGAAAGATAATCATTAAAACAGAAGTCTTACCAGAATAGGAAAATACACAAAATCCATGTGGCAAGTTAAGTCATCACAAAGACAATTTTACAGATATTTCTACCTTTTGCCTTTTTTGTTTCTCCAGAAAGAAACCCAGCTACAGATTTGTGTGCTATTCATTACAGTGTTGTCTTAATTTTGTGCTTGAAAATCAAGGGGAAAAACTTCTTAGTCAAAGCCTTAGGAAACCCATGTACAATATCTATCCTACTGCAGCAGAGTGCTGTCAATCCTATAGACCTTACAAACTCAAGAGGTGATTTACATCTCCTGTGAACTTAGCTAGAAGGTTATTCTCAAGGAACACACACACACAGAGAACACATCTCACCCCCAAGCTTTCTCACAGATTTTTCTACTTTAATTGTCCTGAAATTATAGGATATTTGCTCATTCCTACAATATTTCTTATATTCACATGCTATAACTTTAAGATTCTTACCTCCCCTTTGACACTGGGACAGTGACAGAGTCAGCACAATGAAGACTTAGCAGCATGGGTTACTAGAATCTTCAGACAAAGTTTTACTATTTTGCTTTCACTAACTTGGCATTTTCCCACAGTCATGTTGTAAAAGTGCAAGGAACCCATAAAACAATATGAAAGAAAATATTGTGGTTTCCTTTTTCCTAAGAAACGTAGGCATCAAACTCTTATTATTCAGTCTCAAGAGCATACATGTGGGAAGTGGGGAGATGGGGGGCTGGGGGAACCAACACTCCAGCACTACAGGGTCAGAAGAAACTTACCTAGGAAACATAATGGCCACACTATTCACACTATCCCAGGTGGCACAGGAGTACCACTTGCCTGGGACCTGGTGTTCAGTCTGGTTGACGAATCACTCCAGAACACACAGTATCCACCTTCTTTTTCCCAACTCCACCACCCGTCTGTTCCAAGTCTTTGGTAGGCATTAGGTAATTACCAAATGGTACCCATCAGACTGGAGTTTCCAAAATACATATGAATCCTTTCTCAGGTGATTTTAAAGGGCAGAATTTAAGACATGGTTCACCAGGAAGTCTTACTTAACTTTATGAGTACTTTCTAGAACCTTGATTATTTTTAAAACTGTCATTATAAATGTTGTATACCTGTCACGCCTTCACATAATTATTTTAATAAATATTAATTAAGCCCTGCCTTATGACTGTCAAATAAATAGTATTATTCCCACATCATTGATAAGTCAAGAGACAAGAGAAGAAAAGGCACACTGAAAGCACCATAGCACCAGCTAAAATTTAACTCTTATTTGATTTTCAACTGGCACTGGAGAACATTAATAAAAGAGGTCCTAGAGATTTTTTAAGTAAAAAATGCTTGTCTCAGAAACTAACACACCATTGTAAAGCAATTATACTCCAATAAAGATGTTAAAAAAAAAGAGTAAGAGCGAGAACATCAAGAAAGGGTGTACAGATATAGATACTGAAAAGATAATAATAGAATATTATAATAGACTTTTGGATAGCAAAAAAATAAACTACCCAAACTCAGTCCAAAAGTGTATAGATACAGTGAATAGATAAATGTATTCATTCATTAAATAAACTGAATCTGTAATTTAAAACTTTCCCACAAAGAAAAGTAGCCCCAAGTGGCTTCCCTGAAAAAAAAAAAAAAAAAAAAAAATGCTTGTCCATCTTTTCTTAACTGAGACACAACCATAATTACCACTGTTTAACTCCTCAGCTTAGCCCCATGTTTCCTGCAGTAATGGTATCGTTCTCTCTCTGCAACATCTGTTTTTCTACCCTGCAGGCTATAAGAAAGAATATTAGAAGATAGTGCCAAATACATTTATATAAATCTAGCAGCTTCCTTGAATTAGTCATTGGAAGGTAGTTAATATTATCTGGCAAAATATTTATTTTTGACAGAGAGGCACAGCTAACATAGGCACCTGCTTCAAAGCAAGACCTTTTTGTTGTTGTTGTCAACCATGCGGGACAACACTGATTCAGATTCTGATGGTCCACGGAAGTTCTTAGAATTACTCTGTGTTGAAGCAAAATGTGGAGATTAATGAAACTCCACAGATAGGCTTGGGTTTTTAACTTCCAAATTATAAGATACATGAAATGCGTGAGTGCTATTATTTACAAAGACATACGTATATGAATATACACTTCCCCAGACCCAGCGAGCTCACCTTCTACTTCTTCTTCATCACACACATGCTTAAGGAAGGAAGCCCCTCTGTCCAGGACAGCTTCATCCTCCATCCTATAGTAATAAAAAAGAAAAAAAGAATGCTCAGACTTCTCCTGGAGTGAGCCACTGGACACAGCCCAGCTTCTGGGCAGGTGAACCTGCAAGCTGCTGTTCATGTTAACAGGGCAGAGTCCCTCTTCCTTTGGTGTCTGCTGCTGCTTCACTCCTTCAGCTCCTCTCATTGGTGCTTGAGAATATGCCGGTCCCACATAGCTTCAGTTCTAACCTTGACAGGGCACCCGCAGGGACAGGTAAGAGAAAATCATCTCGATCCTTTAGGCTGGATGCTGGCGGGTCTCCCCTTTGGGATGCGCCCCCAAAAAAAGATGAAAGGGAAAAAAAAATACCAAGAGAGGAAGTTTGGTGTGCCTGGAGTGCTCGTGATGATCGTTTGTGGAAATCCAGCTTCAGTGCTTAGCTCTTTAAACACCCACTGCATAAAAATGTATACCCTCACACACACACACGCACACATGCACACCCACCCACGCACAGAAAGCGACAGGGAGTTAGGCTAGTGCACAGTGGAAGCCTAGCTTCCAGCCAGCCTCTTAACACCAGCACAGCCCAGTGTTCTCTGTTGAGTGGCAAGCTTTGAGTCACATGTTGGCCTTACGGAAATCTGACATCTGAGGATTATCCAGCAACCCGGCTTCGGCAACAGTCACATATATATGCCACCCATTCATTCATTTTCCACATTCTTAATCACACGTCTCTCTCTACGTATATCTGTCCCGTTAACTCTTCCCTGAAGGGCATAAAGTTGTTCATTTTGTAGCCACATTATGCTGTCCTCCTGTCGCCTTACATAATAGGATGTCTGCAATTTCCTATGCTGAATAAGACCTCAGGATCCAACCAAGTAAGGACAGCGTTTGTACGGCCTCCAGATGCCAAACATGTCTCTGGTTTATAGAATAAGTTAAGGTTTATTTCCATATTCTGTGACTTCTTTTCATTGCATTAACTTTGACATACAGAATTCCACCAACTCTATTTATAGTGAAAGCAGAAAGAAATCCCGAATTGCTCAAATGCTGCTTGTGTCGTACCGGTCTAGAAACAAAGAACATTCTCTGAGGACAGCTGTCCTACGTCATACCGTACATGAGCTCTACCAGAGAATGAAATGTTCACTCTGTATTCCATTCATCCAATTATATGCTCGGGTATTGAATACCGTACTGTAGGTCTGCTTTCCATACTGTCTGTATAACTTATCCTTGTGCTTCCCATATTTGTTAGCATCTACGTGATATGCACTGAATTCACTTTTTCTTCCTTTCTATTTTAGGAGCTTCTCACAAAGCTACCATCTGAGCTTAAAAAAGTCAGAAATATGGTGTCAGGTAGACCTGGATTTAAAAAACCTAGCTCTACCTCTTAGTATTTCTATCACCTAGAGCAAAGTATCCAACTTTTTCGAGCCTTGGTTTTACCATCTCCAAAATAGGGGGAAATAATATCAACCTTGTAGGAAATTCAAATCAGGTAACACACATGAAAGCACTCAGTTTTGTGCCTAGCACCTGTTACATGTTTAACAAAGGTTTGTTTCCTTCCTTTCTTCTTCACCTGACCTTTATTGGTGGACAATGCCATTAAGAAACTCATTACTTTTGGAAACTTGCAGAATATCCTTTTTCAGGGATGTGGGTCTTACGGGTAAAAGTTCATCTTTTTTCCTTTTCTCTACTCAAACTAAAAATATAAAACTAAATAAAAACAGGACATGGATCAGCCAGCAGGATCACAGTAGAAAAGAAAATGCCTTGAAGATCTGAGAGGTCAAGTCAGTTACCAGCCTCTGTGAGCCTCTGGTTCCCATGAACATTAAATAATCCAACATATTCACTGATTCAGCAAATATTTATTTAGTATCTGCTATGTTCCTGGCACTCTTTGAGAGGGAGGGGAATACATTTTTGAATAAGGCTGACAAAATGCCTCAGAAACTAATAATAAATAGATGAACAAGGTAATCTTAGCATTAATTGCTTTGCAGAAAAAAACAATAATAAGGCAGGGGGCTACTTAGCATAAGGTGGTTCAGATGTGGATTCTGAGGAGGTGACATTTGAGCAGAGATGAAAATGATAGGAAGGAACCAGGCATTTGACAATCTGAGGGCAGAACATTCCAAGCCAAGGGAATGGCAAGGGCAAAGGCCTTAAGGTGGGAAGAAGTTTAGCATGTTATAGGAACAGAGCAAGGTCAGTGAGGCTGCACAGACAGACAGAAGATCAACCGGAGGTGACAATGCGGGAGGGAATCAGGGCCATGCAGCTCATGGTAAGAAGTTAGCATTTTAGGTGTTACGGCAGCCTCTGAAGAGTTTTAAGATGGAAAGTGACTCGAGCTGTTTTGCCTTCTAAAGGATCACTCTGGGGCTTCCCTGGTGGCGCAGTGGTTGAGAGTCCGTCTGCCGAGGCAGGGGACGCGGGTTCGTGCCCCGGTCCGGGAAGATCCAACATGCCGCGGAGCAGCTGGGCCCGTGAGCCACGGCCGCTGAGCCTGCGCGTCCGGAGCCTCTGCTCCGCGATGGGAGAGGCCACAGCAGTGAGAGGCCCGCGTACCGCAAAGGGAAGAAAAATAAAATAAAAAATAAAAAAATAATAATAGTGAAGGATCACTCTGGCTGCTATATGAAAAGTGCATAGTCAGGAGACAAAAGAAACTAAGAAACTATCTCAGGAGCCCAGGGAAGACTATGGGAGAAACAGGTTTCAGGGGAGGAACCAAGGGTTCTTTTCTGGCCACTTTATGGTTGAGATGCTTATTATATATAAAAAAAGAACTGTCAGGCACACAACTAGATGGAGGTCTAAGAATAGAGCTCAGAAGCCTAAGGTTGGAGATAAAAATTGGGGAATCAATGAATAAAGCTGGTATCTGAAGCTATTACTAGATGAAATGCAGGAATAAAATACAGAAATAGAGGAGCTGACCTAAGATCAAGTGCCAGGCATGCCGGGCATGCCAACATTTACAAGCAGAGCAGAGGAACAGAAGCAGTCAGTGAGGTAAGAGGAAAACCAGGAAAGAGCGATGTCAAGGAAGTTGAGGAAAGAGGAGAGTGCCGCTATCGAGAGGCTGAGAAAGACCGAGACAGAGAAGAAAAACTTGGGTTTGGCAATATGGAGGTCACTGGTAACGATGACCTAAGTACCTCAAACATACCATGCACAGTGCTAGACACACAGGCAGCCTTCGGTCATTCCCTTTTCTCTTTCCTGCCCTCCTCCATTCATTCATGCAGTAAATATTTGCTGAGTACCTACCTACTAGGTGCCAGGCACCCTTCTGGGCACTGGAGATACAGTGATGAGCAAGACAGACCAAGGCTCTAGTGTAATCATATCTGCCTTCTCGAAGACTTCCCCTAGCAATCTGAGGGTTGGTCCAAAGAACAAGACCCCATCAGTAATACAGCATTTGTAGACCTAGATAAGGATGACAGCTTAATGGAGAAATTTCCTTAAAAGACCTTGGAAACACAACAAAATCCTGGAGTCCTGTACTACTGCACCTACATTCATAGTACTGTCTCCCCTTTAGGAAACAAAGAGTAGTGCGGCCCACATTTCTTCTCAGAACAAACGCTTTCCATTCCTATCAACCTACAGAATCCAACACAATTTCCCGCAGAATATCATTTCTGCACCCCACCATTAATCACGCTGGTCCCAAAGTCATTTATTACTTTTCACACATTTCCTAAATAAAATGTTTATTAGCCTTTGCACCTAAGCCCTTCCCAAAATCGCATACAACAAACAATCAAAGCAGAATTAAAGGAAGAAAGCAGTAACAATTGAAGGAGACCGTACAAACGTGAATGCCCAGAGCCCTCTTCCTGGGTGGAGAAAACCATCCAGCCTAACTGAAGCACTGTCTCCAGGCTCTGTCTGAGTTAGAGTGAGAATAATGGTTTGGGGCATTCTTTGGCTCTTTGATACATATTTCACATTCCCTCCAAGACTATACATAGCAAGTAATTGGAAACCTAGTTCTTTCTGATGGACAATGCAGAGAATCTGTAAGCAGCCTCCTCCTCCCTGTAGGAAGTGAAAAAGAAAATGTAAACTGAAAATATAAAACCTGCACGCCCAGAGCAGCCCTCTCCCGGTCAAGACCAAGTGCAGCCTGGCACATCTGGGCTTTTGCACCAAGTACAGGGATTTTACAGCTTTCTTCCATCTTTACACCACAAGCGTCAATTATTTGGGTTTGTGTTCGCCCTCCCCACCAAATCCTCTCAGCAGTTGCTTGCTATTATTAGTAAGACAGAGATATCTTTCAAAATGACCATCTGACCCAACCAGGTTTCCCCTCTACCAGTAAGAAGAAATGAACTCATCTGGTCCCTAATCAGGCCCCCAAATCCATTCTGAAATGTTCCTTTCACACGAACTGCACTTGCTGAAAACAAAGAAGGGAAGGAGCATGCTTCTAAACAGCTCCCTAGGTTGCTCGCATCGCCAGCGTGAGGCAGAGTTCAGAACAGATTTGCAAGCTTCTCACCATCATCACGGGGATAAGGGTCATACCAGTCAGTATAAAATCCACACGGGGCCGATACTGCCTTCCTTCAACAGGGCCTCTGACAGTAGAAGTTCAACCCCTTCCCCAGAAGTCCACACAACGTGGGGCTTCTCTCATCCTCCATTATTCTGGGACACAAAAGTGATTTAACTGTAACACATGTCAAATCTGCTGCGAAACGGACCGGCTCTCAGCAGCCGGTCCTAATCGCCGAACAGGCTTGGAAGGGTGACTTAAGCCCGGCACGAGAAACATGTGTGCAAAACTGTCAGCCACTGGGCCATGGGCACCCATCTACATTCCACTCCTCTGAGTTCCCACCCCTAGAGCCCTCGCCAACTGCCAACGTGCTCACCAGCTAGTCCACACAGAGCAAGCAGCTGCCACTCAGCCCGTCAGCAAGTGGCAGGCCGCCAGCACACAAGTTTCAGAATGCGAGCATGCCCTGTCACAGTGCTGCTAAAGGTTGAAGGTCTTTGGTGTGCCAACCTTTAGATTAGCCTCACTTGCCCTCCCACCTCCCTTCTCCCATCCCTCCCCTGTTCTGTCTCCCACGCCAGCATTTCACTCGTCTCTATAGTAACAGCATCTGGTTTCAGGGTTATAACTTTATGCAGAGCAATTCTCCTCCTAACTGAAGGCTTTTGCCAGAGGATGCACTAGCAGCAAAAAGGCTGCTGCTTAAGGTGGAGCCACGTGTTCCCTTGTCACCCCAGGACCGCGGCTATGTTCTCAGCTGCAGGGCCACAGCTGCAGCAGCACCCAGACCCAGGAAAGGGGAAAACAGCCCTCTGACCTTGGCACACTGGTGTGTACACAGAAGAATCATTCTGGGGCTGTAGCCCCACACCCTGTTCTCCACTTAACCAAGCCGCACATGGGTCGAATGAACAGTGGGGCTTTCTGACTGCTTCCAAAAAGGCACCAGACCATGGCACCCTAGGGAGCAGAACGGCTCCAGCTGTTCACAAGTCCATACCCGACTTGGACACCACCGGTTCTTTCCATGCGTACAACTCAATCAGTTAACCTCACATTAAAGCTCATCTCACTTTATCCTCGCTAGCTGTTTACAACAGCAAGGGAGCCCCATAACCTCTCACTTTACAACAGCTTTCCTGTGCACAGCAAATGTTTACACACATGCCCGCACACACCGAAGTGACGCACGCAGGGGAGTGGACAAATACCAGGAAGTGAAGAGTTGTATTATTAGTATTAGCTGTTGCTGTCGTGAAAATTATATTTACACTGTGCATAAGGGCCTTTCCTTGAGGACTAAAAGGGGTTCATCTCAAGTCTCAGAGCTCAAATGCCGGCTGTCCTTGCTCCTTGACTGGTCTTACATCAGATGGGAGGCAAAAAATCAGTATTTTCACAGGCCTTTTTCAGGAGCCACACAGAATGCAACCACCAGTACTGACATCTAAAATTATACCCTCACACACACATTCCCGAATTCTATTTCCTATTCAACTCACCTCTAAGAAGTGGGGAACCGTTTTCATCACCCATTATTTGCCAACGTGATGTTTTCTTTCAAAGTCTGTAAACCACACAGTGTTTTACTGGTGCCTTTGTTGTTTTGGAAAATCTGCTGTCCACATTTTCAACGTACACATAAAGAACAACATCGGTTCTCCAAAGCACAGGCGACAGGGGAGAGCAATCCCAGTGGCTGCAAAGAGCACTGCCATCTCTCGGCAACACGTGTTCACTACAGGGAAGTGGACAGCAGGGGCGGAGGAAAAGCTGCAACTGTTTCCTTCCTAACTTCACCTCGTCGGGTGCTGAGAGGGCCTTCCACTACCACAGGGCGGAAAGGAGAAGAACGCGGGTGTGGGCTTAACTGTAGAGACTCCTGGAGCTCTGGACGTAGGTGCTGGGAGAAAGAAACATCAACGTGGCAAACCTGACAAGCATGACTAATGGCAGAGACGTGTCCCAGAGATCAGGCGGCAGCAAAGCAAAGCAAATCCCCTCCACAGAGTTCAGGAGTGCCCTCAGCAGTCTGGAAATGTACACAGGCCCGAGGTCAGGGAGAAAGGGGTGACAGCCCCACACGAAATCAAACTGGATAAAAGGTGAAAATGGAATCCAGAGCAGGATCACGCCAAACATAATTCTGGATTTATGAACTGCATGAAAAGTTCATTTGCACTCTTGGGTATTTATCCTAAAGAAGTGAAAACTTATGTTCACACAGAAACCTGTACATGAATGTTCAGAGCAGCTTTATTTGTAATAGCCAAAAACTAGTAATTAGCCCAGATGCCTTTCAACAGGTGAATGGTTAAACCAACCGGTATATCCATACCATGGAATACTGCTTAGCAATAAAAAGAAACAAACTATTGGTGAAAAAAAAGTAAATTGAATGACTCTCCAAGAGATTAGGCTATGAAAAAGGCCAATCCCAAAAGGTTACATACTGTACGGTTCCATTTATATAACATTTTTGAAATGACAAAATTTTAGATGCGAAGGACAGGTTAGTGGTGACCAGAGTATAGAGATGGCAATGGGTGGTGCTCACGATTATAAAAGGGCAACATGAAAGGTCCTTGCTGAGTTGGTCCTGTTCAGTATCTTACCGGTGGTGATAAATACACGAATCTACATAGGTGATAAAATTGTACAGAACTAAAAACACACACATACACCCATACAAAGAAATTACTACAAATAAAACTGAGGAAATCTGAAAAAGTGGATCATAAGTGATCAGTGAATCATATCAGTGCCAAAGTCCTGGTCGTGATACTGTACTAAAGTTTTGCAAAATGTTAATGGTGGGGAATACTGGCAGTATACAAGTGATCTCTCTGTATTATTTCTCAAATATACATGTGAATCTACAATTATTTCAATAAAAATTTCCATTTAGAAAAGGTCATTTCAAGTCTGCTTTTTAAAATTTCCCCTGGAAACTTTATTTAATATGATGGCCAGTTACAGAAGCTGGTCCATCTACACATATGCACAATCAGGTAAAAGTGAGTGCAAATCCCAGATGTGCCCTTTAGTAACTGTGTAACCTTGGGAAAGTTAGTTAACCTCTCGCTTCAGTGTACTTTAAAATGACCCTAAAACACTTCATAAGTGATTTAGGGTATTAAGTAAGTAAGTTCCCAGAGTAAATATATTCAATTAATTTTAGTTGAATCTAAATCTAAGGTCCCAAGGGTCCAGAGAGTATAGTAGAGTTATTAACAGTCTTACAAGCCCAAAGGCCATAGTTCTGTCCCCATAAGCAAATGCACGGGAGTGTCAACTGGGGAGACCAGCAATAAACTGCCCCTCAAGGCCAAGGATCAAACTCCTCTCTCCCATCTTCTGCATGTTGGGGCAAGGTCTCCTGCACTGTCCTCAGACTGCTGACTGAGCTCTGAAAGGCTGGAGCAGGCTCGGCAATAAAGGACAGGGAAAGAACTAGTGGCAGGATGGAGACAGCGTGAAGGGAGAGGAAGGGCCTGGAGACTCAGGGGAGGTGACAGATGAAGGAAGAAATTGTAGAGAGGGTATTAAGTGTTAAAAAGGGAACGGCTTGCCTGACCCCCTGGGACATCCGCCTGACTTACCCTTACACCCTTTAATTTTTTTTAATGGGCTGATCCACTTGCTTCTGATCCATATGCCTCTGCTTCTGACCAGACTTCCTACATCAAAAATTCAGCACTTTGCCCACCGAAAGTTTTCTCAGAGTTTTGACTGTTAGGAACAGGAAAAGGAGGCTCCCTTCTCAACTCTTAACTTTCAGCTGCCCTTCTTCAAGGGCCCAGGTATGAAAACAGAAAGGTCCTAAGAGAGAGTTCAGGTGAGAACTGGAAGGCTGGGGCTACTCCATGGGAGAGCCAGGAGGGAAGCAGTGGGCACATGCATCCTGTCCCCCAAATCCTCCCTGCGGCCAGCCCTCCAGCCAAGTAAAGAAGGCAGAGCAAAGGAAAGAAGGGGAGGCCCACAGGGTAAAAGTGGGGGAAAGGGCATCTATAGCTGGAAACCCATCCTGCAACGCATGCGCCAACATGTCCAGGCTTAGAAGTGAGTGTATCGGGGCTGGAATGCTACCTGCCCTCCCACCAATGGTTTCTAACTGGTCTTCCTGGCTCTGAACTCACTCCCCACTTATCCATCCATCTATAGAGCAAATCTGGTATCATTCTTCTTTTAAAGATCATTCATTACATTGAAGATGAAGTCCACACTGCCTCAACATGGAATTTAAGGCTTATCATGAGCCTTCCACACGTAGCTCTGGCCACTCTCCACGCCATCCCATTCCCTGAACAGGCTACTATACCTTCGTGTACATGCTGTTTCCTCTAAATACCATGTCATCCTAGTTAACCCATTCTTCAAGATCCAACTCTCTAGAATGCTCTCTACACTCTCAAACACACCCTTCCCCAAGAAGAGCCATGCTTCTTCCTCTCTTCTCCATTGGCTCCTTGAACGTGTCTGCTTCTCACGCAGCAGGTACAACACTGCACTATCATTTATTTAACCTGAAGCGACTGTCCTTGGACACATCATGGCAGTTGTCCCCACCACCATATGAGGTCTTTGAGAGCAAGTATCATCTTTCTAGAGCCTTTCTACCTACAGGGTCAAGCATAGGCACTACACATAATAGTAAGTACTCATCAAATGTTGATCAATGAATGGATTGATCAATCAATCAACCATTGAGGAAGGGGTGCAGTGAGGGTACATACATGTTTGGTACTAAGTGCATCTCTAAGTGTAAAGACCCTGAACATAGTTTTCAAACATGAACCCCATACACAAGCTAACTTTCAATTACTTGTCAAAACAGTGATTTGCTCCAAAGTTAGAGGGGGAAATGGCTATGTTGTACCCCTTGAAAAATGTTATGTCTATGGATGAATTAAGTGAATTTTTAAAGAATAATCTTAACTATCTAATTTTTTCCTTATTGCCTAACTTTAGAACTTAACCTTTCACATAGACCGTAACTGCACTGTGATATGCAGAATTAAATTCAAATGAGAATTTCCCCTTGTCTGCTTAAAAATAAAAACTTAAGAGGTACCTAGATCTGTCACATAGTAGGTTCTAAGTAAATATGTGCTTAACGACTATATGAATGAATGAACTTAAATCGCAGCTTATACTGCTTTAAAAATCCAGAAGAGGGCTTCCCTGGTGGCGCAGTGGTTAAGAACCTGCCTGCCAAAGCAGAGGACATGGGTTCGAGCCCTGGTCCGGAAAGATCCCACATGCCGTGAAGCAACTAAGCCTGTGCACCACAACTACTGAGCCTGGGCTCTAGAGCCCGCGAGCCACAACTGGTGAAGCCCGCGTGCCTAGAGCCTGTGTTCCGCAACAAGAGAAGACACCACAATGAGAAGCCCGCACACCGCAACAAAGAATACCCCCCGCTCGCCGCAACTAGAGAAAGCCCACGCACAGCAACGAAGACCCAATGCAGCCAAAAATAAATAAATACAATTTTAAAAATAAATTAATTAAAAAAAAATCCAGAAGAAGCATGAGAAGCTATGAGAAAGCTCAATTTTGTTCCTCAGGCCTGAAACTGGACAAATAAAACTCTGTAATGTGTTTAGGTAAACCAATACAGAAGCTGGATAGCAACTACCTGCAAAAGGAAATTAGGATTTGAAATGTCAACATAAACTTTGAGCTCTGGAAATTGCAGCCTAACTTTAAATTTATACATAGTCAATGTTAATTATCTGTAGTAATTAGTACAGGGATAGCCCGGATATCCAGAGTTAATTCATACTTCTCATTTGAGTCTGTGACTTTGCATACATTCATTGTGGCTTCTACAGTGACCTCAGGTCAGATCCAGGTTGGCAGGTGGATGGGGACTCCAGAGTAGGTGTTTGTTCCAGGACACAGTGCTGGGAGTCAGCTGGATGGCATCTGAGCAGGTACAGCTCCTGAGATCCCACCTCTGACACCCAGAGCTAACAATGGAGAAAGCAGCCTTCCCTGCCCATCCCTACCCAAAGTGGCAGCCACACCATTCACATCTTCCATCTTGAACCACCACATCTGCTGGCAAGGACAAGGCTCCTGGCATTTTATTGAGCTCTTGCTACATGCCAGGCAATGTGTTAAGCACCATGCACGCATTATTTCATTCATGATGCTGTAAAATTTTGCCCAGCTGGCTTAATAATAAGACAGGGATGAAGGTTTTAGCTAAAGGACTTCAATACCTGTAACAATGTAGGGACTGAGAGCAGGGATTCTCATCATCGATTAATTCCTTAAAAGTCCCATGTTTAAAACATTTTCTACATGCCAGGTATTGTGCTAAGCACTTTACAATGCTTGTTTGATTCAATCCTCATGACAACCCCATAAGGTAAATACTTTTAACATACCCATTTACAGTTGTAATTTGAAGTTAATAATTTACCCCAAATCACACAGCAAGTGTGACAAGAAGACCAGGCAGGAAGTTTAACTTAACCACTCTCTCATACTCTTTCAAAATTAACCAACTGAGGTCCATCAGGGATTACCTTCAAGAATTTTTTTTCATATTACTTAACTTCAGTATGCCTTCCTATAACTTCAAATTATATCACTTACACTCACCTCTTTCCCTATCTTGGTGTAACTATGGGCCAGAAGTTGAAGTAACCTCTAACAGGCTTCCCAAATAAATGTCTTTATTTTTATTCAGCAAACACTTAGGTTAAGCTTACTATGTGCCAGCCACTGCTGTAACTGCTTTACAAATATCAGCTCATTTCAGTCTCACAATAATCTCATGAGGTATGTACCATTTTTATCATCAACACCTCTGAGGCACAGCGAGATTTAGTTACTTACCCGAAGTCACACAGCTAATAACTGTCAAAGTCAGGATTCAAACCCAGGTGGTCTACATCTATAGGTCTGTACTCTTAACCACACTACATGTCATGCTGCCTCCCTTTAGCTAATTTGATGGATCTGTTCCAAACTCTTTAGGAACCCAGGATCACAAATTTAAACAGACCTTTGGTGAAAGAGCAGACTCACCAAAATACCTACAGAGTATACAGACCCTTGACATTCATAAAACACCTCCTCCCCAACCCTGTTTTGCAAATGCTCAAATTCACAAATATCACCGTAACATACAATTTCTGATATAATGTGTGGTCAAGTGTAACCATACGAGTTTCTGAATTCCCAAGGAAAAGAAGGCTACCAGGATGACAGGCAGTGCAGGGGGTGGGCCATCCACCAGGCTCAGTCTGGGCTCACCAGTGGCACAGGGGGTCACCACTAATGTCTCTATAAAGCACAAATGACTACATGGTGTGACCCTTCAGGGGTCCCCGCAAATAGCCGAAATCACAATTGTTAGGTTCACACAGGCCAAGGACCTACTGTACCAAAGTCGGAAGAGTACATCGCTCATGATACGGGCTCTACCATTAAGCAGAAAACCGACTTTACCTCATAAACTTTATAAGCACAGTTCACTGTTTCAGGAACAATGAAGATATTTCTCTAGTCTATTTTCCCTTACCAATGTCTCTTTCCACAATACTGTTCAAAGTTTATCCTTCATTTTCCTCAAGGAATCTCTCAGTGTATATACTTGTGATCAAATTTTCCGAAGTTTAACTTCTCTACTCATTCAGTTAACCAATTTATTGAGTGGCTACTATGAATAGGCCTTATTCTAGGCACTAAGGATAAATCCATAGTGGAAAAACATACAATCAACAAAATTCAAAAGTAAATTGTACAATATGTTAGGGGGGTGATACTGCTACGGAAAAATGTAAGCAAGGAAGAGATTTAAGGAGTGCTGGTGGGATGGGGTGGGAGCAGAGTGACTCCCAGTGGCTAGAGCAGAGTAGGATAGGAGATAAGTCCAGAAAGGTCAAACTAAAGGAGGCATGGCCTGGGAGGCTATTCAAAGGTCTTTGACATTTACTCTGAGCAACTAGAAACCACTGGGGGTTTCTGAGCAGCCATAATATTTCCTCAAGCTTACAGTCTTCTTTACTTTTTAAATCTTTGTCATTATATAAACATTTCCATTAAGGTCCTCCCCGGAACCGACTTCTACTCAGAAGGTCTTCCAAGGGCTACAGCACAGAAGGTACAGGCAGGGTCTGCTGGGGCAGCCTCCTACAGCAGCCAGGCCAGAGCCGGCTACAGTCCTCCTCTGTGTGCAGATCAAGGAGCGGACCAACCCACCTTAGAAGCCTTTACCCGCAGCGTTCAGCACCTACACACTGACTTCCGCCTCATGTCAGTCCTCTGGACTAAGGCCAATCTGCATTAACTTATTCATACACTCATTATTAACTTCTGCCAAACTAGCCTTGAAGTTCATGACTTATGTAGTTGCCACCTGAATCCTCACCTACCTAAATTTGCCCCAGGGATGGCAGCTCTCAGTGTTAGAAGATGCCAAAGCAGATGACTAACACGTAGGTATCAAGAGAATAACGTGGAATGGATTTTTTGGTGGCTTTTTAACACCCATGACTCAAATCTATGCTTTAAATAATAAAGGAATATGTTTAAAGTTGTTTTTAACAGTAAATTTTCTGGATTAATCTTGTAAGAACACAAAGGACATGGAAAGATTTCAAATTCCTTAGTTACATCTATTGTATTTTAGGGAAAATGCACTCAGCTTGTCATCCCTTGTCTAATGATGGAAGAAATACTTGCATGGCTCTAGTGGCTTCTTAGCAAGGAATGGGCCACCCCACAGAAGCGTGGTACTCCCTAACTTAAAAACACCCTCTTTAACTCTGGTAGATGAAAAAGAAACCTATCAGATATAACTATCAAATGCAAGACGCAGGTTGAGATCCTGATGTGAACAAATCAACTGGTTTTAAAAAAATAGGGGGGACAATTAAGGAAGCTTGAATATTTAATTGAGTATTAGATGATACTAACAAATTACTGTTAATTTCTATTAGGTATGATAATAGTATTGGGTTTTTTTTAATGTATTTATGTCTTAGAAATATTTTATTAATTGGTAAAATAACACAATGTAGGACTCGCTTTAAAATCTTCCAGCCAGAAAAAAAGCTGGGGGTGTGTGAGACAAGATTGGCAACATACTGGGAATTGTTGAAGCTGCGTAATGGTAGATGGGAGTTCCTGTACAATTCTCTCCTCTTTTGTTCATGTTTGAAATATTCCAAAATAAAAAGCTTTTTAAAAAATTCCAGGTGGCCGACACTTTCTGGGGGGAAGGGGTTGGTGGTGCCAGGAGCAGTTAGTGAGCCGCACCGCAAACAAGAGCTTACACACACACACACACACACACACACACAAACACATAGGTGCGCGCACGCGTGCACATCCCCACATGCACCCACTGTGTCTCCAGGCGGCAGCCATGGCCGCATCCCCGACAGCAGCTCCAGGCAAAGTGACAGAGGACAGCGCTGTGATTTGACTAAGTGGACGTCACCTTCAGTCAGTCCCCAGCCATCAGCTGTGTGGCTGACAGGGTCTTGGTGCTCCGGCCAGGTGTCAAGCCTGAGCCTCTGAGGTGGGAGAGCCAAGTTCAGGACATCGGTCTACCAGAGACCTCCTGGCCCCACGTAATATCAAAAGGCAAAAGCTCTCACAGAGATCTCCATCTCAACGCTAAGACCCAGCTCCACTCAACAACCAGCAAGCTACAGTGCAGGACACCCTATGCCAAACAACTAGCAAGACAGGAACACAACCCCACCCATTAGCAGAGAGGCTGCCTAAAATCATAATAAGGTCACAGACACCTCAAAACACACCACCAGACGTGGTCCTGCCCACCAGAAAGACAAGATCCAGCCTCATCCACCAGAACACAGGCACCAGTCCCCTCCACCAGGAAGCTTACACAACTCACCGAACCAACCTTAGCCACTGGGGGCAGACGCCAAAAACAATGGGAACTACAAACCTGCAGCCTGCAAAAAGGAGACCCCAAACACGGTAAGATAAGCAAAATGAGAAGACAGAGAAACACACAGCAGATAAAGGAGCAAGGTAAAAATCTACCAGACCAAACAAATGAAGAGGAAATAGGCAGTCTACCTTAAAAAGAAGTCAGAGTAATGACAGTAAAGATATCCAAAATCTTGGAAATAAAAGGGAGAAAATACAAGAAACATTTAACAAGGACCTAGAAGAACTAAAGAACAAACAAACTGATGAACAACACAATAAATGAAATTTAAAATTCTCTAGAAGGAATCAATAGCAGAATAACTGGAGCAGAAGAACGGATAAGTGACCTGGAAGATAAAACAGTGGAAATAATTACCACAGAGCAGAAAAAAGAATGAAAAGAATTGAGGACAGTCTCAGAGACCTCTGGGACAACATTAAACGCACCAACATAGGTGTCCCAGAAGAAGAAGAGAAAAATAAAAGGGACGGAGAAAATATTTGAAGAGATTATAGTTGAAAACTTCCCCAATATAGGAAAGGAAATAGTCAATCAAGTCCAGGAAACACAGAGAGTCCCATAGAGGATAAATCCAAGGAGAAACACGCCAAGACACATATTAATCAAACTATCAAAAATTAAATATAAAGAAAACATATTAAAGCAACAAGGGAAGAGCAACAAATAACATACAAGGGAATCCCCATAACGTTAACAGCTGATCTTTCAGCAGAGACTACAAGCCAGAAGGGAGTGGCAGGACATATTTAAAGTGATGAAAGGGGAAAACCTACAACCAAGATTACTCTACCAGCAAGGATCTCATTCAGATTTTACAGAGAAATTAAAACCTTTACAGACAAGCAAAAGCTGAGAGAATTCAACACCACCAAACCAGCTTTACAACAAATGCTAAAGGAACTTCTCCAGGCAGGAAACAAAACAGAAGGAAAACACGCACAGTAACAAAACCAAAACAATTAAGAAAATGGTAATAGGAAAATATATATCGATAACTAACTTAAATGTAAATGGATTCAATGCTTCCAATAAAAGATGTAGACTGGCTGAATGGTTACAAAAACAAGACCCATATATATGCTGTCTACAAGACACTCACTTCAGACCTAGGGACACATACAGACTGAAAGTGAGGGAATGGATAAAGATATTCCATGCAAAAGGAAATCAAAAGAAAGCTGGAGTAGCAATTCTCATATCAGACAAAATAGAATTTAAAATAAAGACTATTACAAGAGACAAAGAAGGACACTACATAATGATCAACGGATCAATCCAAGAAGAAGATATAACAACTGTAAATATTTATGCACCAAACATAGGAGCACCTCAATACATAAGGCAAATGCTAACAGCTATAAAAGGGGAAATTGACAGTAACACAATCAGAGTAGGGAACTTTAACACCCCACTTTCACCAATGGACAGATCATCCAAAATGAAAATAAATAAGGAAACAAAAGCTTTAAATGATACATTAAACAAGATGGACTTAATTGATATTTATAGGACATTCCATCCAAAAACAACAGAATACACTTTCTCCTCAAGCGCTCATGGAACATCCTCCAGGATAGATCATATCTTGGGTCACAAATTAAGCCTTGGTAAATTTAAGAAAATTGAAATCGTATCAAATATCTTTTCCGACCACAATGCTATGAGACTAGATATCAGTTACAGGAAAAAAATCTGTGAAAAATACAAACACATGGAGGCTAAACAGTACACTACTAAATAACCAAGAGATCACTGAAGAAATCAAAGAGGAAATCAATAAATACCTAGAAACAAATGACAATGAAAACATGATGACACAAAATCTATGGGATGCACCAAAAGCAGTCCTAAGAGGGAAGTGTATAACAATACAATCCTACCTCAAGAAACAAGAAACATCTCAAATAAAAAACCTAATCTTACACCTAAAGCAGTTAGAGAAAGAAGAACCAAAAACCCCCAAAGTCAGCAAAAGGAAAGCAATCATAAAGATCAGATCAGAAATAAATGAAAAAGAAATGAAGGAAACGATAGCAAAGATCAATAAAACTAAAAGCTGGTTCTTTGAGAAGATAAACAAAATTGATAAAACACTAGCCAGACTCATCAAGAAAAAAGGGAGAAGACTCAAATTAATAGAATTAGAAATGAAAAAGGAGAAGTAACTGACACTGCAGAAATACAGAGGATCATGAGAGGTTACTACAAGCAACTCTATGCCAATAAAATGGACAACCTGGAAGAAATGGACAAATTCTTAGAAAAGCACAACCTCCCAAGACTGAACCAGGAAGAAACAGAAAATATAAACAGACCAATCACAAGCACTGAAATTGAAACTGTGATTAAAATCTTCCAACAGGGGCTTACCCTGGTGGCACAGTGGTTGACAGTCTGCCTGCCGATGCAGGGGACACGGGTTCGTGCCCCAGTCTGGGAAGATCCCACATGCCGCGGAGCGGCTGGGCCCGTGAGCCATGGCTGCTGAGCCTGTGCGTCCGGAGCCTGTGCTCCGCAACGGGAGAGGCCACAACAGTGAGAGGCCCGCGTAACGCAAAAAAAAAAAAAAAAAAAAAATCTTCCAAAAAAAAAAATCCCAGGACCAGATGGCTTCACAGGCGAATTCTATCAAACATTTAGAGAAGAGCTTACACCTATCCTTCTCAAACTCTTCCAAAATACAGCAGAGGAAGGAACACTTCCAAACTCATCCTACGAGGCCACCATCACCCTGATACCAAAACCAGACAAAGATGTCACAAAAAAGAAAACTACAGGCCATTATCACTGATGAACACAGATGCAAAACTCCTCAACAAAATACTAGCAAACAGAATCCAACAGAACATTAAAAGGATCATACACCATGGTCAAATGGGGTTTATCCCAGGAATGCAAGGATTCTTCAATATACCCAAATCAATCAATGTGATACACCGTATTAACAGACTGAATGACAAAAGCCATATGATCATCTCAACAGATGCAGGAAAAGCTTTTGACAAAATTCAACACCCATTTATGATAAAAACCCTTGAGAAAGTAGGCATAGAGGGAACCTACCACAACACACTAAGGGCCATATATGACAAAGCCACAGCCAACATCATTCTCAATGGTGAAACACAGAAACCATTTCCTCTAAGATCAGGAACAAGACAAGGCTGCCCATTCTCACCACTACTCTTCAACACAACTTTGGAAGTCTTAGCCACAGCAATCAGAGAAGAAAAAGAAATAAAAGGATTCTAAATCAGAAAAGAAGAAGTAAAATTGTCACTGCTTGCAGATGACATGGTACTATATAGAGAGAATCCCAAAGATGTTACCAGAAAACTACAAGAGCCAATCAATGCATTTGGTAAAGTAACAGAATACAAAATTAATGCACAGATATCTCTTGCATTCTTATACAGTAATGATGAAAAATCTGAAAGAGAAATTAAGGAAACACTCCCATTTACCACTGCAACAAAAAGAACAAAATGCCTAGGAATAAACCTACCCTAGGAGACAAAAGACCTATATGCAGAAAACTGTAAGACGCTGATGAAAGAAATTAAAGATGATACAAACAGATGGAGAGATATACCATGTTCTTGGACTGGAAGAGTCAACATTGTGTAAATGACTATACTATCCAAAGCAATCTACAGATTCAATGAAACCCCTATCAAACTACCAATGGCATTTTTCACAGAACTAGAACCAAAAATTTCACAATTTGTATGGAAACACAAAAGACCCCGAATAGCCAAAGCAATCTTGAGAAAGAAAAACGGAGCTGGAGGAATCAGGCTCCGGGACTTCAAACTATACTACAAAGCTACAGTAATCAATACAGTACGGTACTGGCACAGAAACAGAAATATAGATCAATGGAACAGGATAGAAAGCCCAGAGATAAACCCACACACATATGGTCAACTTATCTTTGATAAAGGAGGCAAGAATATACAATGGAGAAAAGACAGCCTCTTCAATAAGTGATGCTGGGAAAACTGGACAGCTACATGTAAAAGAATGAAATTAGAACACTCCCTAACACTATACATAAAAATAAACTCAAAATGGATTAAAGACCTAAATGTAAGGCCAGACACTATCAAACTTTTAGAGGAAAACATAAGCAAAACACTCTATGACATAAATCACAGCACCATCTTTTTTGACCCAACTCCTAGAGAAATGGAAATAACAAAAACAAACAAATGGGACCTCATGAAACTTAAAAGCTTTTGCACAGCAATGAAAACCAAGACCACCATAAACAAGACCAAAAGACAACCCTCAGAATGGGAGAAAATAGTTGCAAATGAAGCAACTGAAAACGGATTAATCTCCAAAATTTACAAGCTCATGCAGCTCAATATCAAAAAAACAAACAACCCAATCCAAAAATGGGCAAAAGACCTAAATAGACATTTCTCCAAAGAAGATATACAGATTGCCAACAAACACATGAAAGGATGCTCAACATCACTAATCATCAGAGAAATGCAAGTCAAAACTACAATGAGGTATCACCTCACACGGGTCAGAACGGCCATCATCAAAAAATCTACAAACAATAAATGCTGGAGAGGGTGTGAAGAAAAGGGAACCCTCTTGCACTGTTGGTGGGAATGTAAACTGATACAGCCACTATGGAGAACAGTATGCAGGTGCCTTAAAAAACTAAAAATAGAACTACCATATGACCCAGCAATGCCACTCCTGGGCATATACCCTGAGAAAACCATAATTCAGAAAGAGTCATGTACTGTGATGTTCATTGCAGCTCTATTTACAATAACCAGGACATGGAAGCAACCTAAGGGTCCACTGACAGATGAATGGATAAAGAAGATGTGGCACATATATACAATGGAATATTACTCAGCCATAAAAAGAAACGAAATTGAGTTATTTGTAGTGAGGTGGATGGACCTAGAGTCTGCCATACAGAGTGAAGTAAGTCAGAAAGAGAAAAACAAATACCGTAGGCTAACACATATATACGGAATGTAAAAAAAAAAAAAGCGTAAGCTGGGAGGAAGTGAGAGCGTGGCATGGACATATATACACTACCAAATGTAAAATGGATAGCTAGTGGGAAGCAGCCTCACAGCACAGGGAGATCAGCTCGCTACCTTGTGTCTACCTAGAGGGGTGGGATAGGGAGGGTGGGAGGGAGACACAAGAGGGAGGAGATATGGGGATATATGTTTATGTATAGCTGATTCATACTGTTATACAGCTGAAACTAACACACCATTGTAAAGCAATTATACTCCAATAAAGATGTTAAAAAAAAAAAAAAACCAAGACAGTAATGTCATACATTGCCAAATAACAGGTTTTTGCTATTGATTATATCAGGTGAACTTTACACCTTTGCTGGATTATGTGAGTTTGAAAACTTAAGATAGCAGATTCAGCAGACGCAGGTACAGAGAGACCACACATTTCTCTGTTTAATCATCACTCAACTCATAAATGAAGGTATTAGGAGACAGAAAGGATTGTGATGCTAAAGTTAGTATTGGCACTTGAATTAGAATTTGTCTTAAAAATATCAGTTTGCTTTGAAGCATGCTACACAGACCTTAAACATGTTTCTGTATGATCCTTTGTGAACTGAAAATGCCAACACAGAATGAACTGTTTTGATAAGCTTCCTCACAATTTTAGAGTATATTTAAAGTTAATCCCTAAGAACTAATATGCAATGATGCCATTTTCCTGATTTTATTGTTATGAGCCACAGTTTTATACCCTACAGCTTATCTGATTTGAAAATGGTTGTCATGTTTGGAGAAAGTTTATATTGAGTCATGCCAAAACCTTAATAAACTTAGCCTTGAACTAATATTTCAGGCTCATGGGCGATTTCTGTATGCTGAGATAGATTTTAGTATTAAAGAAATGCAATAGTGACCTTTCCATAAAACCTTAATAAAATTACTTTGTGATATTAAAATTAGAAATTTTTAAATAAATAATAAATAGTTCCAAACTATCCTGTTTAAGCCTCCCTTCTTCTATGCCCAGTGCATCCCAGAAAACATGTATTAATATAAAATTATAACAAATATATTCACGTTATAAAGATGGTTCCGTTCCCAAAGATTAAAAAACTCTAACGCCCAGACTCATGCCCCTCATTTTAGGCATAATAAATAAAAATGCATAGGAAGGATTTCAATGTGTGTTTTCTTTTCCTTCACACCTTAATCCACAGGCTCTCATCCAGCGAGTACTGGATTGACTCCGGCGTGTCCAACCCTTTCCATCTTAGTCAAAACGAAATGAAGTTTATGGTATGTATGTTTAGTAGCATCAGCATTTTTAATTGTTCCCCTCATCTGTGTCAAGCTGCATGGTAAAATGCAGGAGTATTCATATATCTGCATCAACAAACACTGACTGAGATGCAAATATACCTGGTGACGCCGACAACACAGAACCGCAGGCCGTGTGCAATGCACTGCAAATTCACCGCAAATGTCCCTCCAGCTCCTCGCTGATGTGCAAAGAAACACAAACGCAGTGTGAAAGGTCAATTACGGGGTGGGGGAGGGGCGAGGCGGAGCCCGTCTTATATACTAAAGCGCAGTTTGTATCAAAGCTGAAGCTAGGAAAGTCAGGACTGCCTGTATGTACAAATATATGATGTCTATGCACAAGACAGTGAGCTATCTTTGGGATCCTGGAAGAACAAAAAGTACCCTTAAACCACCACAGTCCCTTCTACTGCTAGACACTGGTGACGTACAAGGGAAGAGGCAAAGAAGGATGTCCTGGTGACACCATATTCCCTTCTTGCCAAACACAGGACACCTATTTTTTCCCAAAGAAATAATATTACATTTGTTGGTTAGATTCCAAAGCCAACTCACATAAAGCTATTTACTGCAAATGTGGCCAAATTATAGTAATAATAATAAAAGCTAATATAAGTGCATTGTATGAATTATTTAAAACTTAATACCAGTCTATGAAATAAGTGCTATTAATATCCCCATTTTACAGACGATGAAATTGAGACGTAAAGATGTAAGCAGTTGTCAAGGTCATACAATGATGGAATCCATACAGGTTATCAGCTAAATAGTATTGAAATAACTAATAAGAGTATAGTGCTGGAAATATTGTTTCAGGTACAGAATGGGTGAAATAGGCTTGTGTGGGGTAGAATGGAACCCCAGCATCATTCTAATATACTTTCTATGAAAAAATGCATTTTGAGCTTCAAATAACCATATATAATGATAGCATTCCAAAAATGGGCAGGAAGCAGCATGCATTTGGTTAGAAAGGTCATCAAACAAATAACTGAAACTAGAGGATAAATATCAGTGTTATCTCTAATAGATAAACACAAATAAATTAACTACCATCAGTTGAGACAAACCTACTCCAAGAAGAAATTACATATACATATTGTCTAAGGCAACCTTCTACATTTGCCTTTCCCCTTATCTCAAAAATCAATTATCTGGATAAACACATGACAGCTACAAACCAAAGTAAAACACCAATCAGTTCTTAAAGATCTGCTCTGTGTCATAACATTCCCTTTCTGGAGACTTGGGATTTGCTTGTGAACTTTTACCAACTTGAATCAATTTCACAAATCACTAGTTAAAAAGGAAGAATTATCTCTTCATTTAAATATCAGAAGACAATTCCCTTTGCCAAGAAGAGTCTTAGAAGTTAAGATGACTTTCTCTCCAATCTGCATTTGTTTTAACTTTTACAATCCTCCCAGCTTACTAGCTGCAGCCAAGCTGAAAAGGAAGAGTCAAAAACAGTGCAAGTCAGACTGTCACTACCACATTCCAGCCTTGATGGAGACCTCTGAGTCTGTTTTGTAAGTCTTCCTGCCTGTGCTTATGGTTCTGTAAAACCAAGAGTCAACACCAGGAAAGGCCAGCTAAGTACAAGTGATGGCTCTCATGCCAAATGGAAGTGATGACCAGCTGAGAGTTGCCTGTTTCTGTTACATTCACAGAATCATTTTTGCTTTGAAAGGTAAGTAAATAATAAGCACCTACAGATAAAAACTACCTGGTAACCTATACAGATGCCATTTTGCTAGTAGCCAAATCATTTATTGCTTCATTACACTATCGATTTGCACTGTTTTGTCATTGGCTCTGATGGCCCATGCATTAGAGGAAACATCTTATTCACTCTCAGTAAGGATTAGTCTACTTAAGGAAAGAAACTTTGACGTCTGGGCAAATCTAAAGTGGTATCTCTTGTCCAATTCTGATTCTCCCAACCTTATTCCACTCTCACAGTTTCTCTAAAAAAAAGTTAGTAATGACTTTGTATACAATTAAAAAATGAGCAGAAGACCTAAACAGACATTCTTCCAAAGAAGATATACAAATGGCCAACAGGTACATGAAGAGATGCTCAACATCACTAATTATTAGAGAAATGCAAATCAAAAGCACAATGAGGTATCACCTCACACCTGTCAGAATGGCTGTCATCAGAAAGTCTACAAACAACAAATACTGTCAAGAATGCGGAGAAAAGGGAACCCTAGTACATTTATTGTTGGTGGGAATGTAAAATGATGCAGCCACTATGGAAAACAGTATGGAAGTTCCTCAAAAAACTAAAAACAGGACTACCAAAAATATGATCCAGCAATCCCACTCCTGGGTATCTATCGGAAGAAAATGAAAACACTAATCTGAAAATATATACGCACACCAATGTTCTTAGCAGCATTATTTACAAGAGCCAAGATATGGAAGGAATCTAAGTGTCCATCAACAGATGAATGGATAAAGAAGATGTAATACACACACACACACACACACAATGGACTATTACTAAGCCATAAAAAGAATGGAATGAAATTCTGCCATTTGCAACAACACAGATGGACCTGGAGGCTATTATGCTTAGTGGAGAAGCCAGACGGAGAAAGACAAGTACTGTATGTTATCACTTATATGTGGAATCTAAAGAATAAAACAAATGAATGAATATGACAAAACAAAAACAGACTCACAGAATATAGAGAACGAACTAGTGGTTATCAGTGGGAAGAAGGAAAGGGGAGGGGTAAAATATGGGTAGGGAATTATGAGGTACAAACTACTATGTATAAAATAAATAACCTACAAGGATATATTGTACAGCCCAGGGAATACAGCCAAAATTTTAGAATAACTTTAAACGGAGTATAATCTATAAAAATATTGAATCACTATGTTATACACCTGAAACTAATATAAGATTGTAAATCAACCCTAGTCCAATTAAAAAAAAGAATCTTTATAAAATAAAGTAATTCAAGTTATTAACTCTCTAAGTCTCAATTTCCTCATCTGAAAAATGGGTTTAGTAATAACTACATTGTTCAGTTGTGGGTAAGCTACAAGATAATATACACAAAAACACACTGCGTGGTAGGTGCTGGGCATAGAGCTGCAGACCACCCAGGCAGCTAGTTTTATTGTGCAACAAGGTCCTTAACTCTTCCCAGACAGGCACAAGTTCATGAAGGTCACATTGCTAGCAACTGGCAGAGAGGGAATTCAAACCCAGCTCTGCCCGATTCCAGTGCCCTCATGCCATGCCTCCTCCCCTGAACGGAATATGGGGAATAGCCAGGTAGTTCTTCCAAAGTCTCTTCTAAGCTTATGAGTCCCAGGGTGGGAGCCAGGAACATGCGAGAGTTTCCCTCTTCTAAACCTTATGTGAAGTGCAGGGGCATCAAGAGGTCATCAGGCAGGTACCTGTTGACATGTCAGAGGTCCAGTTTGTCGACCGGTTGATAATACTCAGAGGACCCACTGGGAATGTGGCTGAGGACTAGAAAGCCAGCAGAGTATTTTTGAAAGGTGGTTGCCCTGTGAAACACAGACCTGATGTAATTTTTGTGACTAGGAAAATGCTGAAAATTACCCCAAATGCCAGTTTTTTTTAAATCAGAAGAAAAGAAAAATAAAAAATAGAAGTGACAGAGGGATGTAGGCAATAAAACAAAGAAAAAATGTATCCCGGGGTCTTCACTAACATAGCTTTGGCAAGAACTAATTTTCTGAAATTAATGATTTCCTAAAATAGAAATGACAGACTTGGTAAATGAGCAATAATAATTTCTTGTGTTACTAAAACTACTGACTCTGTATGACGCTAAAGAATTATCAATAATGGTAATTATATGTATACTTAGCTATGCACCCACTATGTTCTGGTCCCTATAGATGGTTCACTTGAGATCTTCACAACAATGCGCAAACCCTAGAGTGACTTTAAGCTCCATTTTACTTAGGAAGAAACCTAGTCTCAGAGCCATAAAGGGAAAGGCCCAAGAATGCACAGCCTAAGACAGGAAGAATGGAAATTCACACTCAGATCTGTCTGACTTGAAAACCAAGGGTCTCCCTCACTGGCTGTAAGAGTGCCCAGCACAGGGTCCATTTGCTGTGTCCTCCCACCTAAGTGACAAGTGAAAGGTTCGAGGTTGATGGAGGCTACTGGAGGAGCAGACCTGGAGCATCAGTGGAAGAACATCACCTGCTCCTCAGAGACCAAACAAATGATGCTGAATATAGTGAAACTGAGCGCATGTATTGATTATTTTAAATGGGCGCTGTTATGACAATAAGTTGTTTTGAAAGCATAGCCATCTGCAACTTGGACAGGACCAGAACACAAAGTTCTCAGAAAACCAAAAAAAAAAAAGCAGTAAAGAGCAAATTAATGAATACCCCCCACCCCTGCAAAAAACAAGCCCATCTGTGAGTTTTAGTCTACAATCAACAGGATTGAGTAGAGCACAGGACAGACAAAATGACTTCCAAATTTCTGTGATACCACTGTAAACATCTAGAGTATTATTTTCAAGGTGCTTGGAGTTCACACAGTTTAATTTCTCAATATGCTTAATAGCTAATAAGAAGATAGGTTATTGTATCGAACTAGGTTAGAGATAAGACAGTTCAGACAAAAGGAAGTTCTAAGCATGTGAAGAAATCACAGCAAAAGCAAAATCATAATCCAAGCTCCTAGTATAGAATTTATTTCACTGATAAGACGGCCACTGTGTCAACTGTGAATCCTGACGGTTCCCAGCCAGTGTACTGGAATCACGTTCCAGGTGGGCTTAGATGTCCATCCTCACTCCAGGCAGGGCCAGGCACAGCCAGGGCCCAGGCCAGTTACCTCCATCCACAAGATGTCTAGACTGCTTACCCAGAGTGCTGTACAAATATTATTACTTACTAAGCATTCTATGATGTGACAAAGGTTCAAAAGCATTAGCAAATGAATCCATCACTTCACCAACTTTTTGATCAGGAAATGCTAACAGAAAGTCCACGATGTCCCTGGAGTAGGGCGAATAACCACTCCCCCTCCATCCTCTGCCCTCCCCCAGGGGGCCATTATTTTTCTAACAGCTGTTGGCCAGCGTCATCCCAGGCTGAGGATGACACACTTTCTGAAGTACTATATACAAGGCTGTGTAAACCAAGGTAGGCGGCCACAGCTGAAGGCACTTCTACATCCCTCAGTACAGGGGTCAGTCAATGCCAAAGGGGGAGCCCCACACCATTCAGTTCTGCACATGGACCACTCACAAAATGTACTGGGATGCAACTGGGTGCCTGGACGCCACATTAAGAAATGATTGAGAGGACTTCCCTGGTGGTGCAGTGGTTAAGAATCCATCTTCCAATGCAGGGGACACGGGTTCTAGCCCTGGTCCAGGAAGATCCCACATGCTATGGAGCAACTAAGCCGGTGCACCACAACTACTGAGCCTGCGCTCTAGAGCCCGCAACCCACAACTACTGAAGCCTGTGTGCCTAGAGCCCGTGCTCCACAACAAGAGAAAACACCGCAGTGAGAAGCCCGCACACTGCAACAAAGAGTAGCCCCCACTCGCCGGAACTAGAGAAAGCCCGTACACAGCAATCATGACCCAACACAGCCATAAATAAATAAATAAACAAATTTATATTAAAAAAAAGGAAATGACTGAGGCATACTAAGTGAAGTAAGTCAGGCAGAAACAGACACATATTATATGATATCACTTCTGTGTGGAATCTAAAACTACAAATGAATTCATTGACAAAACAGAAACAGACTTACAGACATAGAAAACAAACTTATGGCTACCAAAGGGGAAAGGGGGGAATTTGGGATTAACAGATACACACTATGATATATAAAATAAACAACAAGGATTTATTATATAGCACAGGGAACTATATTCAATATCTTGTAATAACCTATAATGGAAAAGAATCTGAAAAAAATATGTATAACTGAATCACTTTGCTATACACCTGAAACACAATATTGTAAATCAACTACACTTCAATTAAAACAGAAAGAAACAATTGAGGCATGAGTGTCAACTGAACCATCACAATGATACTGCAAGGGGGCAGCCTGAGTGGGAGCAGAGAAGAGGGAGGTTTCCGTCTCACCTTTTCGTCTTTCACTGTATTTATCGATACCCATCGTAAGGACAGCCAAGGAAATGACTGTTTACAAAGAGCAACCAGTGTGCAGTGAAAACTCAGCTCTCCACAGTAAGATGGGCCTGCGTCGTGGCAAAAGAGGTCCCTGGCTTCAAGCCCACCACCCAGGTAGCAGAGCTCTCTTGTGTCTGCAGATCCCAAAAACAAGAACAGAGACTTCCCTACTTCTGCTTTACTAACTCCTTATAACATGTCAGGAGCTGTACTCACAGGCCAATCCTTTACCAGACAAAGTTCAGGGTTACTACTAGTAGTGAAAATAAAAGAAGGTACAAATTATATGCCAGTCAGCAACACAGTGCATGTAGGATGATACATTAGTCTGAGATGTCATCAGCCTGTATACTCCGATCTCATTTTTAGAAAACTTTCCCCAGCACTAGAGGAGTTTTGGCTTCATGGCAAGCCCTCTGCTTAGCTCTCTAATACCTATCCCATCTCACTTTCCATAATGTGACCCGGCCTGCCCAAAACTGCACCTGGTACCCTATTCACATGTGCACACATACACACACACAAAGGCAGTATCATTATCATTTCAGAATATAGGCCAACACCTCATTCCCCTAGATTCAACCTCTGCCTCACACTTTCACTTTTTCCCCATAGTTCTCCAACCCCAACGTAACTCTGCCCTGTGGGACCCGACTCTGGTCTAAGTGACTTCCTGGCTTTTCTCTCATTTCTGGTGAGACCCCCCAGACCACAGCAAGTCAGCCCTGGTATTCACCTCCTGCTCCAAGCAAGGGCAACCCTACCTTCTGCCCAGCCCTAGAGGACTGGGCCTCTTCCTTGCTGCTTTCCCAGCCAGGTACAATTCTGCCTAGATCCATTCCTTATCCTGGGGATTAAACACAGTAGGGTGACTATATTAAAACTAACCCCGAATCTAACCAAGTGAGAAACCAAATGCAGTGCATAGGACAGTAAGAAAATACCAAAGTATTTCAAATCAGAGAAGAAGAATAGAGATATGGACCTTAAAATTGCAGGGGAAATTGGATAATTTTGGAATGAGGCCTGAATTAATTACTTCAGATGGAAGACAGATTTTCTGAGGGCAGACACACTTGGACAAGCAAAGGTTGGAAGGTTAGATTTTTCTTAGATGGCATCTAAGTTGTCTCTGTAAATGGCCCATGAGACATCCTGACAGTTGGCTGACTTCCTTGGTGATGTAGCACTGCAGTCATCACATCCATGAAACTGGTTGTTAAGTCTCACAACCCCTGACTTTACCACAACCCCAAACAAGCCTCTGCTTTCTTTGTATCTATTTCCTCAGCTTTAAGAGACAAAGCTCACTTTTGCACAACCTCAGGCCTAAGAATGCTATGTGGCTCTGAAAAGATCCATGAAGCTCTTCACACACACACAAAAAGCATCAGATAAATTCTAGAGATATAATACCAATGTGTGTTTACTCCCAACCTATGCAGGTTTCAATTGACAAATGTTCCACCTTCTGAGCAAGAGACATTGATTCGTAAAGGTCTGTCTGCCTGATGAGGGCAGGGGTCCAATTCTTCAGGTTCATGCCCACATTTATCAGGAAGTTGTGTTAAACCCACATGTTTTTAAAAGTTCCAAATGCAGCAACATTAAGGTCACTGCTATTTTGTGCCAGTATATTCTTAATAATATGGAGAGAAATACAACAGAAATCTGTTATAGACCCAAAATGTCTTTCTATCTACCTGATGAAAGTATCTCAGGAATGGTGTAAGCTATCATTTACCATTTCTATGTTTGAATTTTGCAAATTGTTTGGCGTTTCAGAGTCAGTCTATAACAACTTCTGTATTTTAAATAAAGCACAGTAATGACAGATTTAAATTCACCATGGTATGAAATCATAAGACTATCACTATGTCTTTATCTTGTTAAAACAAATAAAAATTATAAATCCTTTTACAGTCACCAACCAAAGCCCAAAATCTGTAGGAGCAAGCAAAGGAAAAGAAGGAAGCTGATTATGAAACGAGAAACTGTTTTATGAAGGTGCTTTTGTGGTAAAAGTGTATGATGCAGTCACCCTGGCATACAAAGGTAGTATTTGAAAGCAATCTAAAAACGACACCGATCTGCAAATGAATAAATGTTCCCAAGATAAATTACAAAGAAAAACATTCTGAATGTGACTTTTCTCTGTAGTACATTTAGCTGTAAGTCTGTTCAGATTTTTTAAACAATTCTTTGGAATTTTGATTATCCAGCACTCTTTCTTTTTCACTTTTCGACTTTGTTACTGTGGCTGTACACCTCCAGTTCAGCTCACTTAACTTTTTATTGAGGACCTACTCTGTGGTAGTCCAACCCAGGGACTGGTGACACAAAAAATGAATAATATACAACCACTTCATAGAGGAGATTATAGCCTACTAAGGTACAGCCTACTAAGATAATTCTGCATAGCTCCAAACTCCAAGAAATATACTTGTTCAAGAATAACAAGAGATAATGCTTCATCCTTTTTGTCTACATACACAGGATTCCCAGTAGCAAGAAGAAAGCATTCTCCTCAGTTGGGTTAATTTCCCTAAGCTTCTACTTGGGGTGCAGATGAGGAGTAGAAGGAAAGAGGCAGAAAAAGAGATCAAATAATACATTCGTTAGTGAGAAATAACCCATAAGAAAATGTTTCCTGGGCTTCCCTGGTGGCACAGTGGTTGACAGTCCGCCTGCCGATGCAGGGGACGTGGGTTCGTGCCCCGGTCCGGGAAGATCCCACATGCCGCGGAGCGGCTGGGCCCGTGAGCCATGGCCGCTGAGCCTGCGCGTCCGGAGCCTGTGCTCCGCAACGGGAGAGGCCACAACAGTGACAGGGCTGCGTAACGCAAAAAAAAAACAAAAAATACAAACATGTTTGGAAGACTATGAAGTGATTCATAAAGGAGAATTTGAAGTAGCAAATTCTGCATCACTCTCCCACTTTCCAGAGCTTCCTTTACCACTAAAGAAAGATGAAACTTAAATTGTTTTTTTTTTATTTTATTTATTTACTTGGCTGCACCGGGTCTTACTTGCAGCATGCGGGCTCTCAGTTGCGGCATTCGGGATCTAGTTCCATGACCAGGGATTGAACCCGGGACCCCTGCATTGGAAGCATGAAGTCTTAACCACTGGACCACCAGGGAAGTCCCGAAAATTAAGTTTATTCACTAAATGATCTGATCTCAACATTTTAAAATTCATTTTACAGTCTGTGACCTTTGTTTAGTTTATGTGTGTGTGAAATGATGGGAAATCATATTTAGTTTTAAAAGCAACACTAATATGTACCTATAGGCATAGCTTTCTTTAAGGTTATGGAAGCATATCCTAAAAATTTATCCTCACACATGGTTACAGATTTTAAAAATTTTTATAACTCTGAATTAATAAGCTCAGAAATATTGTTTGGAAGACCCATGTGTCTAGACATATTAAATCAAATGAAACTCTCCGAGAGACTTCACATCAGTGTCAGTAACATAAACCATCAACTCATTTATTCAAGAAAAGATTATAGCATTTGGAGCACAGCCAACATCTCATTTCTTCTTGCTGTCCTTTCAGCCTGCAGTATCTTATCTATCTTATTGGTAGGCATCACTCCAAAAGTCGTAATAAACTAACAATTATTAAGTCCTTGCCATGAGACAGGCACCGCTGTCAATATATGCTAGAGCATTTGATTTTCCACAGCTACCCTATGAGATGAGTACTACTGTTATGCTTATTTTACAGGTGAGGGGCACAAGGATGCTGTTAATTGACTTGCCCAAGACCACAGTCATAAATGGCAAAACAAAATGACCATCTGGTCTGCTGCCAGAGCCTGAATACTTAAGCACTGCATGATATGCCTCCAATAGAAAGCCATCATAGAGGAAATAAAACCTAAACCAAGAAATAAAACCCAAACCAATCAATAGAGTAAGAAACCACTCTCTCCTTTTTTTATATATACAGAATCAAAATGAATGTTCATTTCATGGGTGAAATTGTTCCAACTATTGATCATAATGAGATTTCATGTATTATCCATAGATTTTTTTAACCCACATATTCAATCCCAGGCCCTCAGTTAATTGAGAGGTACTGGTTTGATCTTTCGTATCTTCTTAGGTATTTGTCAAATCTAATACATATTTATCAAGCACTGAACTCAGTTCTAAATTTTTTTTTTTTTTACTTGTGGCAAAAAACACGTAACAAAATTTCCCAACCACCCATTTTTAAGTGTACAGTTCGGTAGTGTTAAATATACGTACATTGTTGTGTAATGAATCTCCATAACTTTCAGCCTTAGTCCCTTCGGGCTGCTATAACAAATTATCACAGATGAGAAGCTTATAGACAACTGAAATTTTTTGTTCACAGCTCTCGAGACCAGAAGTCCTAGACCGGTCCATGCACCAGCATGGTCAGGTGCAAGCCCTCTTCCCGGTTGCAGACTTCTTCTCACTGTATACTCACATGGCAGAAGGGACTACAGAGCTCTGTGGAATCTCTTACAAAAGCACAAATCCCATTCACAAGGGCTCCATCCTCATGACCTAATCACCTCCCAAAGGCCGCACCTACTAATACCATCACCTTTGAGAATTAAGTTTTCAACATGTGAATTTGGAGGGGGACACAAACATTCAAACCACAGCAGCCCTAAACACTTTTGAGGTCCATTTTGTCATACCATTTTATTCTTTATCAATGACCCGTCTTTAAATTTCTGAAGTTGAGCAAAATCTTCAAAATAGAAGCGTTCTTTTTAGATAAGCATATATAAGACTCTGACATTATAAGCGAGTGATTCTTAACCTCTTTTGGGGCCATGGCCTTTTGAAAATCTGATGAAAGCTATAGATAATAACCTCAAAATAAAATGGATAGATGAATATATAATTTAAATGGTGCTCTATTTTCAAGAGGTTATTGAACCCCTGCCCCGCAAAGGCCAACTCTGAACTCAAGTAAAGAACCCTAATTTTCTGGTATTATTTTGCACTAGTATTTACCAATCTCTTATATTGCAGTATTCTTTTAAATATCAAGCTTCCCCTAATGAGTGGTAATCAAGATCTTATTTGTAAAATTTCACATAAACATGATCTTATTTACAAAAATTAAATTAATCTACAAATATTCAGGAAAATAACTACATTGCTTATAAAAGGAACCCCACAGAGGCAAGGAATTCCCTTACTCCCATAGGTATCACATATTCAGTGCACAGTTTCCCACAAAAATGCCATCAAAGTACTTCATGTCTGAAAGTAAGCTAAAGGAAATAAATAAAGGAATAATAAATAAAGGAAATAAATGCAGTCAAAGCTGCCGATCCTTATGGGCATACCTTCTTCAGATCTGATAGCAAGAAAGCCCCATGACTGATTGTAGATAAGCTGGACTTGATCACTACCTTTCCAAATTTAATGCACTGTAGTTAAATAACCATGTTCACTGGTTTTGATTGCATCGTTGCACTTTCTGATGTTTCTGATAACATAAAACATTAGATTTTTAGAGGTGATATCCTAGAGCTGATAGGCTCTCATTTCCTTTCCACCCAGACTTGGCGGGGAGTAGATAGCTAAAAACTAATGTTTTGTTTTGTTATCTGTAGGGGACTAAGTAAACATTGTTAAGTGACACTAGTCCACATTAAATATAAAATATTTTGTATATGTCACCGCTTTAGCAACACATGAATCCTTTGGATGCACTCTTCCAAAAACATATATACATACAAATTCTGTATACAATATCTGGGGGTTCATGAGCCCCAGCCTAAGGTCCAGCTGTGGACCCCAGACCTCAAAATTAAGAACCTATCTCTGTATTCAGTAGACAAGTGTAAGCAGACACTTCTAAGATTACTAGGACTTCATCTCCTTGAAACGACATGAAGAATCGTATTCTGGCTGACTTTAAAGGTGTTCATCATATGCAAAGAAACTCAGCACTTATCAGAGACAATCACCACAACATTCTCTTTTTGTTATCTGGTCAGTTTCTCAAAACATAAACAGTTTAGTTAACTGCTCTTAAAGGAAGGCCCTGGCTCTTTTTCTGTTTCAAAGGCTGAGAACCTGAGGGATGGATAGCCTCCTGCATCTGCCCCAGTGACTTCATGCTGCATCTCTCCAGAGAGCTAATCAGTAGACATCCTGATGCTGGCAACACAAACGAGCCAGGAATTAGTCTAGCTACTGTAGGTATCGTCATCTGGTAAGCCGTGGTCGCCACCGGAAGCCACCCACTCTCCTCAAGGCTCTTGTCATATTGGTCGTATTGCACCTTCACTTAAGACCCTCTTAAGTCCCTCTTCTCAAACTCCTTTCAGATTTATTAACACCAGTGTTCAATTATCCATTTCATTCTATACTAAATTAGCCTCTCATCTCCTTTCTTGTTCTCTAATTTTTTAATATGTTTGTCTTCTATGTATGTCACATAGCTCAACTGTCTATAATACACTATTCAATATATATACATATATATTTATTATTCCTCAGACTCCAAGGTTGAGTTAAAGTTATAAAAACTACTGTTTGAAAGATTCATTAATTTATTAAAACTGCTTTCAGAATGTGACTTTTCTGCCACTTAGATTTGTTCCCATTGCTCCACCAGGTTTCCCAAATTTTGAATTTGCCATATGAGAGTGTACTAATTTCAGAGACTAAACTTACTGATACTTACTATTCCATTTTTCTTTTTTTACAAAAAAAATTGTATTCCAAAATGATGAGCAGGCAGAAGTGAGATGAAAACAATGGGAACAATGAGAAGAAAAAGTTTTCAAGTACTCAACATCCTTGATTACTTTTCTCATGACCCTGTGATTGGAAACCAGGACAGCATTTAAAAAGCTGGTCACCTTGGAAAGCACAGAAACCTCTAAAAATAAAAATCAACATTTACAGACTCTGCCATAATGGTTTCCTGGTAAAGAGAGAGACATGCCTGCGATTCTACCCCCCACGCAGGGGTTGTGGCAATTAATTATTCAACATTTGGAAAGTGCTTTGGAGATAAGAAGCTAAGTGCTAAAAACCATCATCAATTTGCAGCAAACCGCACTTAAAGCGAACTCACCAGGTTTACAGCTGGAAACTGAACCATTAGTCTAAGTCCATGATTTCTTTTTCATTTTTTTTCCCCATTTCATTTAGACCATTAGACCAAACAGCTGACACCCATCTGGAACCTTCCTTTTCCTTTTGGTTAACCTTTGAGTATCACTGAGTAAACACTAGCCCTTAATTTTCAAAAAAAATGTAAATTCTAATAATGTGGTTTCACTGGAATTCACAGTGAGATGCTTATTATGTATCCTTCCTCTTCTATCTTTTATTTAAGTAATATAATAGTGAGTTTACTAAAGATTTCATATGTAAAACTCTGAGCGTAAAGTCTAGTTTAATGTATTTCTAGTGTATTAGTGATCATTTAAGCAAACATTTAATGTCCATGACTGTACTACACATATAAATTTAGGTGAAAAAGCTAAGAATTGGTTAACCTTGATGAATACTCTATATGAAAGTAGTGTCCTTCTATTTAAATAAAAAATTGGGTTTTGTTAGACAATTTTTCCTTCTTATCTACAATATATTCTGGTTTTAATTTATTCATTTTAAAACTCAAAACAATGGCCCAAGATTGAGAATTTTTTTTTCACCAGACTATAACTAAAACCCACATAAAAACCCCCCTGCATTCATGTTAAAAAAAAAAAAAAAGAGGAGGCATGAAGTGGCTTCTAGAGAGTCAGTAGCAGGCCATGCTCTGTAAAGCAATCACATAGTAATTGTGGTTGGTTTGCGATTAAATAGACAATATACAAGATACAATCACTCTTACCCATGTCCATTTTGGAAACAATAAATACTTTTGTCCAAAATATTCATTTTTTACTTCATGTCTCCTACACATTGAAAGATCATATATACAAATGTCATAATTTCATGTTTTAGAGAATTAAATTCTGTACTGACATAATCTTCTTGGATATGAGACTTGTTTCCATTACATGGAGCTCAACAACATTTCTCTGAAAAGAGGGTTTATGTATTTTAATCCCCAAAATGCACAGTTTTAAAAGTCATCTTTGGTTTTAGAAAGGGCTTATTATGAGATGAGTTTTCACCACTTTAAACAGTAATACCTTTTACACATCTATCAGTCCACCTTAAATCTTTTATCAATATTCACCCCTCCCAAAAATTTCCCCCACCCCCCCCAAAAAATAAAAACAAACAAACAAAACACGTGGAAGTAAAATCTTAAATGTACTTGACGTTCCTAATCTCAATAGAGGAAAAAAAAACCTTGCTGGTTGCTGAAGTGAGATTCTCCATAAGGCTCCCGGCTCACATAACAAAACTAACTATGGAATTCTGCATGGAACCCACAACGCACTGCTCAACCCAAATATAAGGTAACACCAAAGCAGCTAAGATAAATTTTCTCATTGACTGGGCTTGATGTTTACTATGTATTCCATATAATCTTCATCATCTATGGTTCACTGTATAATAAATATGCAGATAAATTATTTTTCATGGTTTACTCCGAATATTCTCATTTCTTTAAAAGAAATTGAGAATAGCTACAAGCAACTTAAAACTAAGGAAGAAAATGAACCCAAGGAAGGTCTTTTTTAAAAAAAATTCCATGAAAGGAAGTGTCAAGTAGTTCCTCCTCTGCTCTGCTGGCTTTATTAGGATATGCCAATAATGGACTATTGGTGCAAAGAGAAGAAACAGACAAACTTTATGCTTTAAAGAAGTGCTTTGTGGCACACATAAGTATCACTGCTCTAATGTTAACAGGGCAAAATAAACAACTTACTATGATATAGTTGCCTGGTGCGTAGGGGGTCAATCAAGTAAGTCATTTCAAATGATATGTTTTCCACCCATACAAATACGAAGGAGATAGAAACTGCCCAAAGGAATTAGCCATGTCCCCAAGTGAATGAGAAATGAATTGGCAGAGACTGAGCCTCCATGAGAACAGTACTTTGAATCAAAACCAAATTTCTAAAACACTCCAGGTGACCCGCTCTATATTTATGGAATTTAAATACTGAAATGTTGAAAAGAATGATTCTGAAATGTTTAAGAAATGATGCAACTTAATTAAGTTGGCAATGCTGTATTTACTGATTGTGTTGTAATGTTCAGATCTAGAACCAGAGTGAGAGGAAAGACAAAGATCAAGACTCTGGGGACCTTCTGAGATGGACACTATCACCTGGCCATGAACTGCTGGATCCTACCACTCCCCAACACAACAGCAGAGGCGGGTCCATGTCCCATAAACTTGGAAGGTCCTCACCTAAGTTACTCTGAGGGAGGCTAAAAATGACACACACACACCCCTACCTAAAAATTTCATTCACCATATGCCCGAATCCTTCCAATTTCATCATCAGTGATTATTTCTTTTGTACCTTTCTTCCAGTAAAAATTAAAAATGTGAATACTACCAAAATACATAGTACACTAAATTAATGTTCTTACAAGGATATTGTCAGACTTTTTCCTCTTGCAAAGAAAATGAGAAAAAATTAACAATGAGAGCATTAGCTTTCAAACTCAAATTGTATTAAAAGAACCATATTATAAAGGAAAGGTAGAGGTGATGAAGTCAGGTATGATCATAATAAAGAACACCTAAATCATACTATGTGCTACAAACTTTTCTAAGCATTTCACATATATTAACTTACTGAAAGCCTAGAACTTAAAGGAGGTGGATTCAGATGAAGAGCTGGAGCACTAAGGATCTGGGGGCCATGCTGTATCACCCAGATCTCCCCTCACAAAGGAGGGGCTTCCCCGTGGGAATGTTGGGTGACTGACAACGCCCAGCTCAGTCTTGCTCTGGAGAGCCACCTGATTCAAAGTCAGTGCCCTGGCCAAGGGCAGCCCACATCTCACGGCTGGTTGACATGGGGTAGAAAGGCCTGGCTCCCTTACCTCAAGAGGAGGCAACTCTGAAGGGTCTCCTCAGCTCCAGAGCTCCTGAGGGCATCAGCAGAAGCCTTTGCTACCATCAAATCGACTTCAACTCCTCCTCGTGCCCAATCTAACTTCCTTCACTCCCTCACAGGTATTATACCTCAGCGCAAACCCCAATAAACTTCCTGCCCAATCAGAACCCGTTTCCCAGGGAACCCAACCTAAGACCGTCCTGGAGGCAGGGCTCAAGCCCAGGCACTCTGGCTCCAGTGTCCATGCTCATCAACAGCACACTGAAATCCTGACAGTAATGCAGATTCAGAAAACAAACTCAATGGGAGATTCCACAGGCCTCAATATCTGCAGGTACAAAGAGGTCTTGGTAACAATAACCAAAATTCGCCACAGGACTGCTGGATCTCAGCAACCTTCTCTCATTTCTGGAGTCTGTCAGTCGTGCTCACCACCAGTCCTTTCATGACCTTCTATTTGGGCCTCTTCACTGAAGGCCAGTGACCACTGGAGAATGCCACTTTTCTGCCCAGGATGCTCTCTCCGGGTCTCCTAATGCTTTAAACCTTCAAGGCACTGAAGCCCACAGCTACTGCCTCAGGCGCCATCACCCCAGAGCTACACGCTGCTACCTGGATCCTGAAGCAGCCCTCTCCCGGCCCACACTTCTCAGACCACCTCATGAAAATGGGTCCTTCGGCTTTGTCTTACAGTCTCTCTCTCTCAATATGGCTAAGGCCTCCTTCCTAGGGCACAGTACCCTCCATTCCCCTCTCTCATCGTGGCCTCTAGTCAAAACAGCATTTCCTCATATATGTTCAACTCATGAGAACAGATACTTTGGGGGGGTCACTGCCCACCATATAAGCAAATAGCAAGATCCTCAATCCCTGTTTAGACACAGCTAAGACACCCTCTTTACAACATAAAGGATAAGCAAAAGAATGTATAAAGCACAGCAATATGGGAACACTTGGCACAGGAGCAATAGCTCCACACATCTCCAGCCCAAAGAGCATCACTGAACTATATAATGACCATGAGAGATGAACAAAAGGGAAAATTATACTCAATAGATTGTTAAGAAAGGAGATAGTGTGTGCAATTCAGAAACATATTTTAAGACAATTTTTTTAACATCTTTATTGGAGTATAATTGCTTTACAATGGTGTGTTAGTTTATGCTGTATAAAAAAGTGAACCAGCTATATGTATACATATATCCCCATATCCCCTCCCTCTTGCGTCTCCCTCCCACCCTCCCTATCCCACCCGTCTAGGTGGTCACAAAGCACCGAGCTGATCTCCCTGTGCTATGTGGCTGCTTCCCACTAGCAATTTTAATTGGATGCTTAATTAGGTAAGCTTCAGTTATCAGAAAATTCAATTAAAGTGAATGCTTCATACTCTAATGACAGTAGATAAATAGATCACTCCTGCAATTTAAGCAGACAGATTCACAATTTCCCAGAAATGGGCTCTTCAAAATATGATTTCCCCTCCCTTGATTCCACAGACTGCAACCCATGGTACCTACTGCCCATACTTCAGGCATTCACACCATCCCATCACTGCTCCCCAAATCGTCAGGGTCCTGATAGATCCCTTATCCCTGGACACCCACCTTAGAACCCTCACTGTCTCTATAGGACTAGGAAGTTATTCCACCGGCTCCCGATTCAAGCAGCAACCTGCTTGAAGCCTGAGCCACGTACTCTAGCCTGGTTTTTTCTGCTGCTCTGGTTTTTATATAAAAGACACTGTGTTATTCAAGCCCATACACCCGAGTCCTTCCATCACAGGAGCTAAAAGCTGTGGGTCGAAAAGAAATATATGGCATTGGGCTTTCTAAGCTCTCTATTTAATCTGTGAACATAATATTACATCTAAGGTATCTAACACACCGATTTTTAAAGCTACAAAATAAATTTCATTTAGTTGGGAAAGCAAACTCTTTCAGAGTAGTGGAATTATCCCAAATGAACCCTGAACCAAAAGTGGTGGTTTTAATTCAGAAACACCCAATTTTATTTTATCAGCAGCAAGGGGTGGACTTGATTTAGAGAAATTTTACAGGGAGTGTTAAATGATTTGATCATTTTATAGCCTCAAGTGTAACAATGCACTTATACTAGTACCTCCTGGTCAAGGCCAAGAGCTAAGATAAGACCTGCTGAGGCAGGTAAAGTTTACAGGAAACGTCATGTGAGGTCAGACCCACAATCCCTTAGACCACCCTTCAGTGACATCTGACAGTGACATCAAAAAGCAAGAAACCATTCTACAAAATGATAGGTGACTTGAACAAAGTGCTGTGAGAGAGCTCTGGGTCAAGAGAGAATACTGTCCAAAGAGGTCTATTTACCAAACATATCCATATTCTCTTTTACATTGTATAAATACTTAATCTACGTAAAGATTTGTTCTGTGCCTCTTGAGAAGCCAGTTTCTCCTCTTAGGGTAAAATGCTGTTCACAGAAATATCCACTACATAAATTTAAACTCTAAACCTATTTCTCTCAGTTGTAAGTGGACCTCCTAGCACTGATGTTCTTGGATTTGGGGCAGAGTGTTCATGACTTTCCCTAGGCTTGGACTCAGACACAGGTGAGGTCTCCTTTCAGACTTCATTGTTCAAGATTACAGCATTCAAGTCAATTTCTGTCTGTTCTCCTGAAGACAGCCCCCTATTCTCATGATATGCAGTGCACCTCTCTAGACCTTTCCCAGTTATGTCTGTCTTGAGGTGTAAGACCAAACCTTCGAGGGAGCCATATAGGTAAGGCTCATAAGGATGAACACAGACTTTCAACATTAAAAGACCCCTATTAAGAGGTGATAACTGAATTCAAATAGTATGTGTTCAAATGTAATATTTATCAATATACCAAAGAATAATCAAACATTGAGATTTCACTGGAAATACTATTCTATATATAACAAGTAAAACATCTATTCTAAAATGTCTCAGTATATTACGCATTCACACATATTATAAGGTGCATAGATGATAAGGCAAATAATATACACCTAACACATAGATACATAGTGCAATGATATTCTCTCACCTTTACATAAAACCCAGTATTATCACAGTGCCCTAACAGCAGTACCATAGAGGAATCCTACTTTCCTCATTTATATTTGTATTATATCTTCCAAAGATTTTATGAGAACAACATTTGGATTTAAAACTCCTAGTTCAACATGATCAGTACAATATAAAAGAATGATTCGAGTGAGGCAAACACCAAATTCACAGATGTGAATACATAAGTGAACAAATGACTCTCCCCTTGCCTACCACAGGACATGCCCATTCAGATTTGCCAACTGAAACCCGGAAAGTACTAGATGTGCCTAATTTTGCCTTTTTTACAATATCTGCTACATATTCCTCAGAGAAGGCACAAAAATTACAATTCCTGGGCTTCCCTGGTGGCGCAGTGGTTGAGAGTCTGCCTGCCGATGCAGGGGACGCGGGTTTGTGCCCTGGTCCAGGAAGATCCCACATGCCGCGGAGCGGCTGGGCCCGTGAGCCATGGCCGCTGAGCCTGCGCGTCCGGAGCCTGTGCTCCGCAACGGGAGAGGCCACAGCAGTGAGAGGCCCGCATACTGCAAAAAAAATTTAAAAATTACAATTCCTTTTAAACTTTTTTTTAGGTAAATGCCTCTTTAGAAATCTTAAAAGTAGTGCTCACTGGGGGAAGCTGGGTCAAAGCTATGTAAAAACTGGACTATATTTTTCTAACTTCCTGTGAGCCTACAATTATTTCAAAATAAAAAGTTTTTTTATGTGCTAGCAACTCATTTTTAATCTCAAAAAATTAGTGCATAAAACTGTGTCCAATTCAGAGAACAGATCAAATAGAGTCCTATCTAAATAGAACAGTTAGGTAATTTTTCCAAGGAACTATAAAACATCACAACCCTAATTACAAAAGTTTCATCCCCAAAGTTACCAGATTCCAAACTTCATGACAACGAATTTCATAAGAAGTATCTGAAAGACCTAACAGCAATGATCAGAGCTACTACACTGGGGGAATTTCTCGAGAAGAAATAGACTTTAGATTAAATTGAGTGTAATGAGTGGGCATCTCTGATTGGTCTGTCCAGATTTTTTAAGTAACTAATTATAATTCCACTAAATAAGTATTTTCACTATAAAATATGCTATCCACTGTGAGGACCACAAAAGATACCCTGACACAATTCTTACAGTGAGGAAGCAGAAAGTGTAGGAAGACAACATGAACCCATATGAAACAGGGCAGTGCAGAGCAGTAAGCAATAAAGTGATCAAATAGAGTGTACAATTCACTGCCTAATGTTTTGGCAGGAAAAAGTGGGAGTGCTTGAATTATATTTTCTTCTGATGTTTCTGGATGGGTGTTTTAGTTTCATCTCTTAATGTACTTTTCAAGGGAAATTATCTGATCTCATTTATCTAAATCTTTTGAGACACTTCCTATCCACCTTCTCTCATTTCCCTGGCAAAGGAGTTCAACTTGTAAAACTGCAAACGTGTGAGCTGTGTGTTTCTTCTCAATCTGTTAATGGCTCAGCAATTTTCTAAAGGTGATTGTAATCAGTACTTTAGCCAACTCCTAACATGAGGCCCTACTCTCTGCTAACAACATGAGTGCTCATCTCACATTCCTAAGGACACAGCCTCTAGAGGTCAAAGGAATGAAGGCATTTCTGAAGCAGTTCTGCTGGGAGGTCTCACGGCAACTGCAGTCAACATGCAACATGCTAGGGGAGGGTTTGAGGAGGGCAGCCATCAACACTCAAGATACAGTCAAACTTCCAGGCTGATGATCTCACTCAGTCCTCACTCAGAACAAACATGTTTCACAGATAACACTTTGAGAACTTCATTCATGATCATTCTGGGGTAGAAGGTACCAAAGCCTGGTTTGCGTTGAAGACATTAGGAATCTCCCCATCAGGCCATAGAGACCAACAGATTTCAATGCTGAAAAGCAGGAGATATGGAAGAGCTAATCTCACTCCACTCTCATGGGATATCAGTTTAAATACTATAGCTGTCACAATCCTATTCTTTAAATAGTTGTCCTTCCCTAAATCCATAGCCTCAATTTCTTTTTTAAAGTCACATGTGCTGAGTAGACACCAAAGGGAGGAGTCCTGCTTCCAGCTTTTAACACAGCAATAACCAGACATGACTGGGTGCTTTTGTTTTTAAAGGACCCACTTTAACTTCTCACAGGAATGAAATCACCCAGAACAGAAGATGAGGTTTTCTGAAATTCACTATTTTTAAAACAGTAGTTTAACAAGACTCACTATAATTACCCTTTGTATTTATTTCAATTTTCCATAGCATTGTATCTGTAACAAGAAAACAAAAGTTGTCTACTATTCCAGATGATTCCATTTGTCCAGTAAATCACCCTAAAGCAGCCACATTCGGGTCAAGCACATACGAGGGATGCTACCTAAAATGTAAACGTCCTCATAAAATGTACACTGACTTATGTTATTCTGAAGCAATACATGTTAGATACTCAGTAACCTGAGTACCACAAAACAGTTATACTTAAATGATAAAAGCCAACCAACCAACACTACCACAACCAGCTCTCAAAAGAAAAGAAAAAAAACTCAAATATAAGAAAAAAGGGGAAAAAATCAGTCTTTGGGTAAGAAAATCTAATTAGATTTCCATATCAAAGTCCAAGTTTCTTCTGCGGCAAGCCTGATTTTGCAAAGGGATACCTACTGTTGTTTATCATGTAATTCTCCAAAAAAAAAAAATCATACAAAATTTCATTCTATTTCATTTAAATATAAATACAGGGCACTAAACTCCTTTTCATATGAAGAAAAAGGAGGATCAGAAAGTCAAACCAAAGTTGAGAATCAGACCTTTCAAGGGATTAAGAATCGCTGCTTTACACAAATGTTCATAAGGTATATGCTGCATGTTTGCTTCTGATAGTAGAATCAACATATCCGAGAACCAACTTAACCATAGTAAGCTGAAAGGGCTCTCTACAAGCTCTAGTTTTCAGCTGTTATTCATCTTTAAATATTCCATTTTTCACGAAACATGGTTTCCAAGGTATCAGCACTGGAAAACCCACTACAAGATTTTAAATCTGGAAATTGTTGGCCAGCATTCTATTTATAGAAGCAAAAAATATTCCATGTGTAAGCTCTGGGGGCTCACCCATGGGGTAAAGAGCACTATAATCATTTTCAGGGATTCTCCAGGTCCTGTGTGTGTTATGTGGAGGCATAAATTTGATATGAGCTACACAGTGAAACGGGTGATCTCAAGCTGCTGGCTACTAGACTCAATTTTTCAAGCTGATGTTTAATAAACCCTGCTCCCAACTCAGCTCTAGCAATAAAAAGTAAAAGTTCTAGAGAAAAAAACGTAAAACACAGTTCGAAGCATGCAGAGTTAACAGCTCAAAAAGGGTGCTTAAGTGTGTTGTTCACTCATTCAGCAAACAAGCATCTATTACTATGTCAGGAACTGCTCTCAGTGTCGGAAATTCAACTCAAGAGTAAGATATGTTTAGAACACAACAACAATAATAAAATAACTAAAATATGTATAGCCATTTACAGTTCTGAGCAAGGTTTTATAAATACCACCTCATCTGTCTCCCATAATACCTCTAATGAATTAGATTTTACAGCCATTTTAATACTAATGAAAAAAACAAGAGATCTATTACAGATGATTTTCTAAATTCTCCGAATCAAATAATTCACAAATAAGAGAGCCTGGTCTCCAACTCATACCTTCCAAATGCACATTTCCATCAGTCACTGGGCAATACCACAAAACAAGGTACTCTACTTTTATGGTAAGCACAGAGGACACATTCTGTATGGTTTCGAATGTTGTGTTAAAGCTGTTTTATTTAAGGACACAGTTTCACAGATCCAGACTACGGTATTTACAAGTTCAAAATGTTTCTAATCAAACAGGATACTACAAAAACTGGTTAGAACCGACTAGGCCCAAGATGTTGTAAGATTCGACTTCCAGGAGACCTTGAACCTCAGTATATGCTCATCGTAATATATTAGCATATGCTAAACGACACACCCCCAAGTGCCAGTCCAGAGGCTGATCATAAAGGGGCAAAATGTGGGCAGTGGCCCAATTCCTGGAAATCCCCGCCCCTTCCCCAAAATAGGTGGAATAATCCTCCCACTTGTTAGCCTATGAAATAACCCAGCCCATAAAAACTAACAACCCTATATACCCCTGGGCTGCTCTCACCTTCTGAGATGGACCACATTCTACCTATGGAATGTGTATCTCTGAATAAACTCACTTTCACTTAAGAAAAAAAAAAAAGATGTTTCCAATCTCTTCACCCGTTTATTTCATTTATTATACAGAAACACTGATGAACGAGTTTATCTGGTTAGCTTAGCTTTCTAAACAAATAAGGTAAGTTTACCCCCCAAGTACTAAAATCTGTAACTGGGGATAACATACTGGGCAGAAACTCCATGAGCAAAAACCCTGAACTACTACTTCACAAAGGAAAAACAAAAGCCAATCAACATATAAAAAGGTACAAAAGGCACTCTGGGAAATGTAAATTAAAACCACAATGTGATACAACGATACATCCACTAGAATGGTTGAAATTAAAAAGAGAGGATACCAGCTGTTTGCAAGGATGTGGGGCAGCCAAAACTTTCATAAGATGCTGGTCCCACTTCTGAAGGAAGGCACTATCTACTAAGTCTAGCTCACCAATTCAACTCACAACACACACATCCCAAATTCCCACATTTACCAAAAGACATACGTAATAATGCTCAGAGCAGCACTTTGCATAATAACCAAAACCTGGAAAAAAACTCAAATGTCCATCAAGAGTGAATTTATTCAAGAGTCCATCATGAATAAATTGTGGCATTCTTATAAAGTGGAAAGGTATAATGCAATGAGAATAAACAAACTGTTGCTATGCACAAAACGTGAACGATTCTCACAAACATAACGTTGAGCAAAAGCAGGCAGGCACAAGGATATATAACTTTTCTGGTAGAAAGTTCAATAAAAGGTAAAAGTAACCTGCCGTCCCAGAAGTCAGGAGGGAAGCTACGCTTGGCGGGAAGGAAGGAGGGGGTTTCTGGCTGCTGACAATGGTCTACATCTTGGCTTTGGTGCTGGGTCAGGGCTGTATTCACTTAGGTAAATCACTGAGCTATGTACTTATAACTTAATGGCATGCATACTTTTCTATACACGTTACATTTCAATAAAAATGTAAATAGATAGGAAGACGGGAAGGAGAAAGAAAAGAAAGAAGGGGAGGAGGGGGAAGGGAATGTATGAAGTGATGCTATCAGGGCAGCGTAGAGTCCAAACTACCAGGCTTTCTTTCATTCTTACATCTGCTATTAGTAGTTAGTCTACCTCTTCCTTTACTACCAAGCTGTTCTCTGGCACTTTTCAATATTATCCATGCAACTGCCAATATCAGGCCATTTCTATCTTCTAATTTGTATTTTTCTGTTTGCTGTAGGATTAGAAATGTTATAATCAGCCGCTGGAACTGTATCTGAATTAAAGAGTAAAACAGAATCTGAGAGGTGTCCTATGAGTAAAGTGAATCCTCTTTAATGATGTCTTTTTTTTTAACCCTCTATTTTGCCTGCTCAGAGGCTGTTTTGCTGGAAGAATATGCCAAATATAGGAGATCCAAATAGATGGAGTTGTTACTGGGCCCTATCCATGAATACTAGGTCTCCAGGCCAAAGCTAGAATTAACAAACATAAAATTTCAGATCCCACAAGTTTACTTATTTGCAAATAGTATAAGAGAATATCAGGCAGTGAATATATTTATAAAAAAGAAAAGAAACTGCTAACTTTTTTTTTTTTTTGGCTGCATTGGGTCTTCACTGCTGCGTCCGGACTTTCTCTAGTTGCTGCTAGCGGGGGCTACTACTCTTCGTTGCAGTGCACAGGCTTCTCATTGCGGAGGCTTCTCTTGCTGTGGAGCACAGGTTCTAGGCGCGTTTGCTTCAGTAGCTGTGGCACACAGGCTCAGCAGTTGCAGCTCAAGGGCTCTAGAGCACAGGCTCAGTAGTTGTGACGCACGGGCTTAGTTGCTCCGCGGCATGTGGGATCTTCCCCGTCCAGGGCTCGAACCTGTGTCCCCTGCATTGTTAGTCCAACTGTTAACTTCTTACCCAAGACGTTATGAACACTTTTTCTAATTGTGTCACTCATAGAACATCATATCAGTTTCAAAGAATATATTCCTTTGTCATTTTGTATTTTTATTAATTTTGATTTATCAAATCCCCCAAAAATGTATACTAAAAGTTTTATTTAAAACTTTTTTAATGTTTCCAATACAGAAATTCAAGTGAAACAAAGGATACTCTTTTTCTACACAATAATCCACAAAGTCAAAAAAAAAAAAAAAAAACCTTGAAATACTAGTTGGTGATTATTTCCTTTTACATCCTAATTTCATGTAACTTCTTTCTGTATCCATTCTCCATGAAAAACAAAAGTTAGCTCTCAAGGCTGGAGCTAGAATGGGCACACACAAACTGAAAGCTTCACCCGCGGGCACTGCAGGACCTGAACTAAAGCGGAGACAGGTGGGTGCCTCTGCTGAACAGAATTACCTACAGGAATGGAAACTCTCACTTTACACCAAGATCAATGTTCATCTGCTTTAGTATCTTAAAAGCTGTGACTAAAAACAATACTCGTTCATTTGATAACAGTCATTCAATAAACAGGCGTCACTAGTTCAAAGATGAAATGTTCACTCCCACCTCCACCAATAGTTTTCCGCTTAGTTTAAGAAAAGCATACAAAGTTCGCTGTGTCTTAACTTCCTCATCTTTTCGACAAGCATGATAATCCCTTACATCTACTTAATTTTCAGGGCAGCAGAAAAAGATGGATGTTTTGGCTTCTGAAAACAACTATAGATGTACATGGTTTCACCATTATTAGTTCTATCACCATCTTTTCGAACACATAACTTAATCCAAAGGCAAGTAAGACCTTATCATTGAGGGATGAAATTATGAACATCATGAAGAAGATAAGAAGAAAAAGTTTTCTCTCTTCTTTGTCACAGCAGGTAAATAAATCCATCACCATTCATAGCTGGCTGTCCTTTTGATGCCTTGTTTGAAATGCCATGGCACTGCTGAGACTAGAGAAATGCAATAAAAGTCATTGCCACAAAATCATTATGACAGTCATAAATATGGTTTCAGATAAAATAAAATCGGCTACCTCTACAAATGAGTATTATCGTGCACCTGTGCATGTGCATGTGTGTAAATGTACATCAGACAAAAGAACTGGGTAAAAGGTGGGTTAAAAGAATCCATCTCCACTGCTGCAAAAATAACTTAACGGTGTGCACTACAGGGGATATAAAATATCATCTTAATGTTAGAAGGACAGCAGCATATTTTCTATTTGTGACATAAACATATCAAATGCTTAGCTCTTGGGAGAAAGGCAAAGTGTATGTGAGGGGCTTCCCTGGTGGCGCAGTGGTGAGAGTCCGCCTGCCGATGCAGGGGACATGGGTTCGTGCCCCGGTCCGGGAAGATCCCACATGCCGCGGAGCGGCTGGGCCCATGAGCCATGGCCACTGAGCCTGCGCGTCCGGAGCCTGTGCTCCGCAACGGGAGAGGCCACAACAGTGACAGGCCCGCGTACCACAAAAAAAAAAAAAAAAAGTGTATGTGAAATACAACTAAGCCCTGACCTTATATGAAAAAAACATTATTCTTCCCCTCCCTTAGAATTCCTGCATTATGCAAAAAGTTCCTGAAAGTAGCAAGATCTAATTTAGTTTTGTAAAAGTCTTACTAACTTCCTGGATGTTCCTAAACTATGTGTTTTGCTAAATGGCTTCCCTAACATAGATAAACGTCATAAATCACAGGTTGGCCTCAGAAACTGCAGCAACAGTGAGAACCAAGATAGGTGTTCCGCTTACAGCTTCTTTTGTCCCATCAAATCATGTGCCCTGATTCTTTCCATTTAGCAATCAAGGAAAACCTCCTTAGAAACTTTCATCATCATTAGATTTTTCTCTTCTCAGTTTGTTCTTTCCACTCCCAATCTTTATAGCCATCAACTCCAGTCTTGGCTTCTATTCACATTAAAAACGAACAAAGAAACACTCCAAAACAAGTAGATGATGTGTGTTGCCACACTTAAGTAGCAGTGAATTCTCACAGGACTCTCTCCCCTAACAAAAGTAGTCCTCGCGGACTGCAGCGCCCTCAGAGGCAGGCAGAGAAACCTGATTATCTACATGATTCAAAAACTTATGTGTATTTCCTTTCCTTAAGTGCTGTGTTTTCTTTAAGATGTAAGCTATGGCCTGACCTTGTAAGCTATCCACCTTGTTATCAGAACCTTAAAATTATACGTGCTGGAGCTAAGTGAAAAATGAAATTACCACCAGAGTGTGCTGGAAGTTGTCCCAAAGGTTACCCGTTTCTATCACAATGTTTTCTCTAAATATGATTCCCTGTATTGCTTTCACACACTGTTCTAAACCCAAAACATATTCTAATCATTTAAAAGACTAAACTAATAACACTAACATTCAAACATTTAAAGTCATTTTACGTTGACAAAATGAACTGAAAGAGATACATATATGTTAGTAAGGATCCAGAATGACCCCTAAACATTAAATGATACCCAAAACCTAATTTTGAAAACAGCTTCATGCAAAATGTTGGGGGTTTCTTCGTTTTCTGTTTTCACAAAGGTAGACATGCCTGGAACTATCAAAATATCCCATCTTTTCCCTCCCACCTCCACTCTGATAAATACCCTATGCCTCAAGAGTTCATAAGAGTACTACTTTCCTCTCTCTATCCATATATGTGGGAGTTTTTTGTCATCTTACCAGAGACCCTGAGATAAAGTTAAAACTATTCAATTTCAAGATGTAATAGAAAGAGAACAGAATCTTATCACTACATTTAACTTTAAAATGAAAGTAAAAGTTTTTTTTCCCCAGTTGTTAAAGCTATAGAAAAAGAAGTAGGCATGCTTTCTTTGACTGAAGTTATACTAATAACCTCAATCTAAGTGCCATAATGACCATGAAAATTACTTAAATGTTAATGTGATGGATACAAGGAAGAGAGTTCTTAAGTCAGAAACCTTTTCAAAAGACATTACATTGGCCATAAAAGCTACTGAATACTGCTCTAACTGCTTTGAACAATCTATTCAAACCAATATGAAAAACTAAGCCATACTGAGCAATGTACACTTAAATTTAATTCAGGTAGTATTCGAACTCCAAGTCCCAGATACATGAGAAAAAGGGAAATATGTTACAATGCAGTGTCTCTTAGGAAAGGAATTGTTCCAGGATTTGAGACAATGTGTGTTTGGCACAGGCCAGTGTTCATGATTTCCCATTGGGAGCAACTTTCTCCAGCACTGAAGTGAAATGGGAAAAGAAATAAGGAGGGTAAACCAGAATTATAAAGTGCTCTTCATCATCAAGCCTGGAAAGAGCTTGGTGCAGGCCAATTATGAAGGCAAGGCCTGGAGAAGGAATGAGGGGTGGACAAAACAGAAGTTTTAGATGGAACTTTTTTTTTTTTTTTTTTAAAGTGAACAGGAGAGATGTTTAATAGAGGGGCTGAAGAGAAGTGGGAAGTTTGTTGTTTTGTTTTTGTTTTGTTTTTCGGTACGCGGGCCTCTCACTGCTGTGGCCTCTCCCGTTGCGGAGCACAGGCTCCGGACGCACAGGCTCCGGACGCACAGGCTCAGCGGCCATGGCTCACGGGCCCAGCCGCTCCGCGGCACGTGGGATCTTCCCGGACCGGGGCACGAACCCGCGTCCCCTGCATCCGCAGGCGGGTTCTCAACCACTGCACCACCAGGGAAGCCCAGGTGGAACTTTTTAAAAAATGGTTTACGATGGTAGAACAGAGGTAGAATGGCTTCCTTCTCCATCTCTCATGTCAAATTCCGGGGTTTTTTGTTGTTATTGTTCTTTTGTTCTTTAATAACTTTCCTGCTTGTGGTGCTTGCTGCAGTTTGCTGATGTAGTTCCCAACTCCTGCCTTCCTTTGGTGACTCTTATTAACGGACTGGCAAAGGCTGGGTAAAATGCACTTAAGAAAAAAGAAATCACCTCTTCTTGCCAAGACGCACATGCTGCCCAGTACCTGAGGAAGAGCTCCACTGTCGCCGGCCAAGAGAAATCCCAGTTTAACCTCTGCCTACCCTTTCCAAATCCATTGCAAATAATTGTGTGTGTGCCACTTGCAGAGAATCTGCCTGACTCACCCCCGCTTTCGGCGTGCCAGGGAAAGATGTGAATGCTCCATCTCGGAGCTGGCAGTGAAGTGGGGGCCGCGGTCTCGGCGGCACCTAAAGATCCCCCCACAAGCCTCCCCCGCTAGTGGGTTTGGGGACGTTACCCTCTCAAGCAGGTGCCCAGCCACACTGGGGCCACCCAGGCTCACAGGAACACACGTGTCACTGCGCCGGAGCCCAGCCCGCGGGGTACTGCGGCCCCCCAGTCCGGGCGGCAACGCCGGGTTACGCGCTGAGGGCTTTACAGTGGGGGAGAAACAGGACCACCCAAACTCTTCCTCTAAACGCGAAGAAGAAAAAAAGTACTCTTCCGCGTCCTCGGCTTGCACACTCCGCCAGCGCCCAGCCCCGGGGATGCCCGGCCCGCAACCGACCTCTCTCTTCCTCCCGGCGCGCGCCAGAGGCCGCCTGAGCCCCCTCCGGGAGCTGCCCCGGGCCCGCCGCCCCAGCGCCCGCCGCCGCCGGGAGGCGGGGGAGTCGGCCGACCCTCCCTCCCCGGCCCTGGCCGGGCGCTCACCTCCTCGGGTCCGGCTTCCGTCGCTCCTCCAGTTTGGCGGCTGAGTGTGGGGCTGCAGCCGCCGCCGCCGCCACCGCCTGCGCCGCCTTCGCCGCCGCCGCCGCCGCCACCGAAGCGCTGCCCGGCGCGCCGCCGGGGCTGGAAGCTGGGGGCCCGCGGGATTCCCGGAGGCGTGGGCTCGGGGCGCAGCGGGGCCGAACCGCGGGAAGTTGGTGCGAGGCGCGGAGCGAGCGGGGCGCGAGCCACCCGCGCCCAAGTAGTCACAACTTTGCCGCCCGGGTGGGTGCGCGCTCCGGGGCGGAGGGAGGCGAGGACGGGGCGAGGGCGCTGGGGCGGGAGGGTCCTCGGAGCCAGCAGGACGGGAACCTGAACGGCCCGCGAGAAAAGGGGGGAGATAGCGCGGGGGATAGATATCTACACGGCCCGCGTGGTGAGCGGCCAGTGAGTGTGGGAGAGCGCGGGCGTCTACTCTACTTTGCCTTCTGCAGCTCCTGCATATTTATGGGGATCGCCAACGTTTCTGCCAACGTTTCTGCCAGTAACTAACACTGCAGCGGCGGTGCCCGGCCTGGACGCCCCTCGGGAGCGAGCCCGGGGAGGGCGGGGGGATCGGAGAAAGCGGCGGTGGCGGAGGTTGTGCCACGAGCGCGAGCCCGCGATCCATATTTAAAGCCACTCCGCCAGCGCCCAGCCCCGGGGATGCCCGGCCCGCAACCGACCTCTCTCTTCCTCCCGGCGCGCGCCAGAGGCCGCCTGAGCCCCCTCCGGGAGCTGCCCCGGGCCCGCCGCCCCAGCGCCCGCCGCCGCCGGGAGGCGGGGGAGTCGGCCGACCCTCCCTCCCCGGCCCTGGCCGGGCGCTCACCTCCTCGGGTCCGGCTTCCGTCGCTCCTCCAGTTTGGCGGCTGAGTGTGGGGCTGCAGCCGCCGCCGCCGCCACCGCCTGCGCCGCCTTCGCCGCCGCCGCCGCCGCCACCGAAGCGCTGCCCGGCGCGCCGCCGGGGCTGGAAGCTGGGGGCCCGCGGGATTCCCGGAGGCGTGGGCTCGGGGCGCAGCGGGGCCGAACCGCGGGAAGTTGGTGCGAGGCGCGGAGCGAGCGGGGCGCGAGCCACCCGCGCCCAAGTAGTCACAACTTTGCCGCCCGGGTGGGTGCGCGCTCCGGGGCGGAGGGAGGCGAGGACGGGGCGAGGGCGCTGGGGCGGGAGGGTCCTCGGAGCCAGCAGGACGGGAACCTGAACGGCCCGCGAGAAAAGGGGGGAGATAGCGCGGGGGATAGATATCTACACGGCCCGCGTGGTGAGCGGCCAGTGAGTGTGGGAGAGCGCGGGCGTCTACTCTACTTTGCCTTCTGCAGCTCCTGCATATTTATGGGGATCGCCAACGTTTCTGCCAACGTTTCTGCCAGTAACTAACACTGCAGCGGCGGTGCCCGGCCTGGACGCCCCTCGGGAGCGAGCCCGGGGAGGGCGGGGGGATCGGAGAAAGCGGCGGTGGCGGAGGTTGTGCCACGAGCGCGAGCCCGCGATCCATATTTAAAGCCGCGACTGGCCTCGGCCGGCCCCCTGCCCTGCCCTCGCTCGCGCGCGCCCGGCCCCCACCGCTCCGGGCCGCCGCTCGGCGTCAGCAGCCCGGGCTTCGGCGGTGGCGGCGGGGAGGGGCCTCGCGCCGCACCGCCTCTGCCGGGGGCCCCGGCTCTGCGCGCAGCGCCCGGCTGGAGCTGACCGAGGACCCGGCTCCCGACCCGCCGCCTTCGCCTTCCTCGGTTCCGTCTCTCTCACGCCCTGAGCGGGCTGCGAGGACCAGCTTTTTGTCCTATTCGCTAGAGTTCCCCGCTGGGGAGAGCTTTTTCTCTCTTGCAGAACTGAAGTTGCTGGCATTTCCCAGCCCCAGGTCACTCTTGACGCTACTTTATAAAACTTGAGGAATATAGGTAGAGAGAGTGCTGCCAGCACACAGTATTAAGACATCGTACACCTTTAGCAGAGGATGCCTGGGGAGAGCACGGCTCTCAACCTTGTCCTTCGCTTATGTCACTGGACTTCTGTCGTCCTCAAGCAGTTTGGGAAACATCTTTAAGCCATCCAAGGGAGTTTCTTGAGGATATAAAGGGATTATTGTATTTACTGTGTTCCTAAGGCCAATTAGAGTTTAAGTCCCCTTTGCCAAGCACATACTACTAATAATATATCAATGACCCAGCCCCATCGTGATCAGTTAAGTAGACCATTAAGCTATAAACAGACCGTCAGCACAGACACCATCTAATGTTTTGAGTACTGCTAGAGAGAAGCCACTTAATGGATTTGAGCCTCACGGTATATGACGTAAGCCTATATAAGCCTATTAATACATATTATATATATAATACACATGTGGAAGTCACTGACCAAACTGCATCTTTGAGGATAGCCACCGAAGCACATAAAGCCCAAGAGAAATAATATCACATACTGACAACCTGCTCCAAAGATTTGGTTCCAAACCTTCCTTCAGTGCTAAGCTGTAATTAATAAGACTGAGGGGGGGGGGAATCTGGAGGGAAATAATTTGGGGACAAGGCTTTTTTTTTTTTTTTTGTCTGCGTTGGGTCTTCATTGCTGCCTGCAGGCTTTTCCCTAGTTGCGAGGAGAAGGGGGCGGGGCTACTCTTTGTTGGGAGCGCAGGCTCTAGGCGCGGGCTTCAGTAACTGTGTCACACGGGCTCAGTAGTTGTGGCTCGCGGGCTCTAGAGCGCAAGCTCAGTAGTTGTGGCGGTTAGGCTTAGTTGCTCCACGGCATGTGGGATCTTCCTGGACCAGGGCTTGAACCCATGTCCCCTGCATTGGCAGGCAGATTCTTAACCACTGTGCCATTAGGGAAGTCCCAGGGGAAAACACTTTTCTTTCCAGTATTTAAAACTGGAATAGATCTATTGTACCTCACCACTGCTTGGGAAGCAGGTATATACTCGTATCTTTTTAAAAAATGTAGTGTGTTTAAAATCCTTAGTCAATGCTCAGGAGACACTAGGAACCACCAGAAGCTGTCTAATGTTTAAAATTAAATTGCATTAATGTTGTGTGTCTGGCTGTTGTTACATCTGGCTCACATATATGCTCACACATTCAACATGACCCACTGCAGTGATGTGAGAAACTCAAAACAAGATTTTTTTTTTTTAGCTTTAAAGGTTTTCCCTACACAGTTATATTTTGTTTTTAGACTAATGTTAAAATTAACTTTCAGTCCCTGAGCACACAGTTAGCAAGAATCAGCAACCCCAAAGCAAGCTCACAGGAAAAGAGAAGACACTTTTGTATTAAGAATTTACAACTGCCGTTCTGCAGTTTCCACACTGTGGATTATGTATTTCAACACAGCTGACAATTTCTTATTATAATCGTGAACCAGCCATGAATGGTCAGCGTTGGTGACTGTTTGGGAAAGGAAAAATCCAAGCTTATGTTTTCCAATATTCTGCTACAAAATATATCAAACTGTCCTTCACACAAACCAAATAAGTAACCCCTGAAGGCATTTCACTATCAAGATTGACATAATTTTACCCTGAAAGAGTATAGGGCTGGAGTGTGGGGTGGGAGGCAGAGAGGGAATTAGAGCACTTTGGGCTGAGGTTTTGTGTGTGCCTTAAATTAATGATAAAAGGAGCTGTCACTGGCAACAAGCCAACAACCTGTTATCTTTCTCATTACGTGATGTTTGGTATCCCACAATTAAAAGAGCATGTTCCATTTCCTTTCCTATTGATTATTGTCCAGTAATTGAGATGCAAGTGTTTTTCTTTTGAAAGGTCATTAACTTTTTCTCGTTATCTCTGCATGTGGTCACCTTTGCTATTGCTATTCTGAGCAAGGACAATGAATCCTGAGATCTTTTTTTCACTGATTCTAAACCTTGAATTATGTCCCTTGATTCTCATGAGCCCAAAGAAAGATTTATTTGTTCATTTTGTACTGGAGTTCACACAGCTTGGTGACAAGAAGGATGAACAGAAAAAATTAGTGGAATTAGAAAAACAATATAAGTAGTCTTTTTGGACAATGATTTTTTTTTTTTAATAAGTAACTCTCTGTGGGGCTTCCCTGGTGGCACAGTGGTTAAGAAGCCACCTGCCAACACAGGGCACAAGGGTTCGAGCCCTGGTCCAGGAAGATCCCACATGCCACAGAGCAACTAAGCCTATGCTCCACAACTACTGAGCCTGTGCTCTAGAGCCCACGAGCCACAACTACTGAGCCCACGTGCCACAACTACTGAAGCCCATACGCTTAGAGCCCGTGCTCTGCAGCAGGAGAAGACACCACAATGAGAAGCCTGCACACAGCAATGAAAACCCAACGCAGCCAAAAATAAATTAAAAAAATAAATTTATTACAAAATAAAATAAATAACTCTGCGCTAAATGACCTTCTAGAACACTAACCCACTACTTAACTTATCAATCAAATTTCTTTGATATCGTCCAACGTCCTTATAGGCACCTAAAGGAAACAAAGATGGGAGGAAGAACCTTTGTTTCAATGACAGGCACCATCTAGTGGCAGCAGGTGATGAAACCTCCTGACGACATAATGTCTCCAGCAAGAATGAAGATGAAGGTTTTCGAATAGGCAGTCCAGGCATTC
>NW_006770403.1:467124-531796 GCF_000442215.2 Lipotes vexillifer | reverse complement strand
CATTCCTGGTCTTGGAGAAGCTTGGCACTCTTTGATTCTAAAACAAGAAGTTTGTACGTTAAAAAATAATGCAACTAGTAGACCCTGTGACGATTATTCACAGAAGTAGGGCACAGATCTGACCTGCAGGTAGAATTATTGCCACAAAGAGTTTTCTCAATCTTTGTGTGATTGTGTATAGTCACACCTCTTTATAAAGACCTCTGTATTTTTTTTTTACTTAAAGACCTCTGTACTTAAGTTTCTTTATATAAACCAAGGAGAGTGATGGCTTGTCACTGAATATTATCTATAAAGCATTTTTTTTCAACAAATAGCAGAGCCCATAAACTATTATTTGGGGTTTTTTATTATTCTATTTTACTAGAAAAGAAAAAAAGGGTGAAAGATATAATTGAATGCTTATCCTGTAGTTATACAAAATTGCAACATTCATACACATCTCATTTGGGGCCCTAAACAAAAGGAGGTAGTAAAGATATGTTATATCCTGTTCCTACGAACTTCAAAGAATAATCAGAAATGTTTCTCAATATCAGCTTCTTTTTAAACACATGGCTCATTGGTGGAAGTCTGATAAACATTTTGCTACACAGAATAGAGATTTTCTTTGTGCCAATACTTGTTTTGACTTGTAGTTGTTTTGTTATTAAACAATATTGCTATCTAATGCTCATTAAAGTGGCTGCCCTGGAATCAGTTTAATCAACCACTTCATAATATAAGAGTAAGGAAAGAGAAAATCACTTTTTTTCCCCATCCTGGGACTAGTCTGGGATGAAACTGAAGATATAGACAAAGAGAGACAAAGAGATCACTTTAAAGACTTCATTTTTGTTTCACTTACACTCCAGAAATTATATATTCCGTCTGAAAAATTCCTGAGCAAATTCAGCCAACCTTGATATATAATCTATATTCCCTCCTTCAAATTCCAGGTTTAAAAATAACTGTAGTCCCACCGACGTAGAGAACAAACATATGGATACCTAGGGGGAAAGGGTTTGGGGAGGAATTGGGAGATAGGAATTAACATATATACACTGTTGATACTATGCATAAAATAGATAACTAATGAGAACCCACTGTATAGCACAGGGAACTCTACTCAGTGCTCTGTGGTGACCTAAAATGGGAAATCCAAAAGAGAGGGGATATATGTATATGTATAGCCGATTCACTTTGCTGTACAGTAGAAACTAACACAATATTGTAAAGCAACTATACTCCAATAAAAATTAATAAAATATTTTTTAAAAATAACTGCAGTCCCTTTTTATGAGTGAAGCAAGATGAACACAGGTTTTGTAAGCTGTCAGCATGGCACGAGCTAGGGAAAATAATTTTATTTGGTTAAATATGCGTCATAAGTTGCTTCACAGCTTAAACTACTGAAATCTCAGCCATATCCAAATGTCATTTTAAAGCAACGTGGGACTTTCCTGGCCGTCCAGTGGTTAAGACTCCGCGTTCCCAATGCAGGGGGCACGGATTTGATCCCTGGTCGGGGAACTAAGATCCCATATGCCATAGGCGCAGCCTAAAAAAATTAAATTAATTAATTAATTAATTTTTTAAAAAACCACATACTTATCGTCAAATATTAGAAGAGGTTCTAACTTGTAAAAACAGGAGACTATATCTGCTCATGTAGAGTAAGGCAAGTTATTCAATCTTTCTGGGCCTCAGTTCCCTCAGCAATAAAATCAAGGGGCTTAAGATAATTACCCAAAAACCCAATAGTTCCAATAGGATACTGTAATATTTTCCTTTAATAAAATTTGAACAATATGTTTGTGATAGAGAGAAACTTGCAAATATTTCAGAAATAGTATTGACACATTTATTATGAGTGCTCTGTTTAATAATGCTAGGCCAGAGTTTCAGCCTCTTCCTCCTACAGGAATTCCCCCATGGATCAGCCCCAACAGCAGGACACAGGCCTCTCTGTTTGGAAAGGAAAAGGGAAAATTAAATTGAGCTACTAAGCCACTACAACCTATGCCCTCTATGATTAAAAAGATTAGTCTGGTTTTAGGTAAGATAGTAGAGAATTACATCAGACTTTTCTACCAAAACCGACTCCCAGGGCCCTTGGACTCTGCTAATCAGTGTGTGTGTGTGTGTGTGTGTGTGTGTGTGTGTGTGTGTCTGTGTGTGTGTGTCTGTGTGTGTGTGCCTGTGTCTGTGTCTGTGTGTGACCCACTAGCCACGTCCCACACACAGACAGGTGCTTGTTCCTTTGTATCCTGCTGGCCTCCCGCCTCCTGGAGGATGAATAAGCCCAGATGGCAGGCTGCTTGCTCTGAAGTTGCTCTTCCTTTTCTCCTATGGACTGAGTCACATGGACATAGCTGTTCCACTGTGTGGAGACAGGTTTTCTACAGATTAACCAACCACTGGATCAAACTGGTCCGTGACCATTCTCATCCCATTGGTCTACTCCCCAGACCAGGCCTATCCTGCAGCCCACAACACCCCCCATCTCCCTGCAAATAACCAAACAGTTGACACTTCCAGTGCACATCTGCAAGACTGATCTCTTTACACGAAATGCTGCAAGATATTGAAATTTGAATATTAAAAGTTGCCTCTTATTTTTCCCCCTATCCTGAGAGAGGACACATTCTGAGCAAATTTGCCCTTTATGACTTTCAGTTTCCCCTTGCTGACCAAAAGATGCTCAGTTCTACACAGAACATGAAGCATGATTGGGTTATCCATTCAGCCCGCAAATATTTATCAAGCACCTACTGTGTGTCCAGGACTCTTCCAAGTGATGGGTTCCTAGAACAAGCAAAGTCCTGGCTTCGTGGAGATTACAAGTGGACAAATATCAATAAACAGACAAGATAATCTCCATTTCCTTGGAATGCAAAATGCTGTGATGTAATAAACGGTATAAATAGGGTGGCCAACCATCCCAGTTTATAGTTCCAGTTTACCCTCTTATCCCTGTGTAATGATAATAGCACTCCCTTTCATTATCAAATGAGAAATTGGTGAGAAGTTATAGAATCACCTTAGCTCCAGAAGAAACAAAACACAGTGAGAGGGTGAGGGAGAGCCGTTTGCAAGTGGGTATTAGGGAAGGCCTTTCTGACATGGTGATGTTTGAGCACACAGATCTGAATGACAAGATGAATACATATGAAAAATTTTAAAGGCAACTTGACAGGACAAACAGCATTTGGCACCAGTCTTACACATAGTAGGAACTCGATAATTACTCATAGAATGATCGATTGCATCCACTCTTTTTGGAACATTAAAAAGAGAGACCCTTAATCAACCAGAATACATTTCTATTACAACAGATTCAGGCTCCACAAATTCCTTAAGACATCATTCTTCCTAATCTATAACTTGTAGACTATATCTATGTATTTATTTGCATGTGCATAAAACACCTCTGGAAGGATATAAAAGCAACTAAAGGCAGTATTTGCATCCAGGAAAGGGAACTAGGTGATTGTGGGGTAGGCATAGGGAGAAACACTTTTCACTGTATCCTTTGTAATTTTTTGAATTTTGAGCCATGTGGATCAATTGCTTATTTTTTAACTTAGATTTGAATTAAAATATATAAATAATCTCATTTACCTGCCTATAACTATTTTCCATACAAGTACTGTATAATTATATATTGTATATTATTGTAATATATAATTCACAGAAACCCTTCTGATAGACAGTAAGATTAATATCCTTACAAACTATGAAACAGAGACTACTGCGACACCAATGACACGACTGGAATGTCTGAACCCTTTCATAGTTATTGGATGCTGTTCAGTGCTGACAGTGTTTGCTCACTACCCACCTGGGCTTTGTTCAGGTTAGTGTTGTGGGATGAGAAGATCTTCAAAAGAATATTGCTGCTTTTCTTGTACCTTGGCAAATAAAAATAAAGTACAAAATTTTAAAGTAACGTTTTATTGGGCATCTTGCTGTACCTTTGATTATAGCTGTTGGTTTTCAAAAATGAAAATCTGTTGCTTTTTTCTGTTATGATAGTAATATAGTTTCATTATAAAAAAAAGTTGTGCAACAGAGAAAAATAGATGGAATGGCAGTGAGAAATATCCCCTTTCAGAGAAGACTGCTAATATTTGGGCATATTTTCCTTTTTGCCTAATTAAGATCTGTAGTTTCCAGTTGATTGATCACAGTGTTTTTTTTTTTTAAATGATGTGGTCATCGAGACTAACTTTAAGTGAGGACAATCTCTTTTGGCATAAACACAAGTTTTAAGAGATACAGCTAGAAAAAAAGGGGTGTGGAGCCTGAATTTGGTTCCATCTTCCTAAACCCAGTTAATAGGTGTTACACTCTTATGTCAGCACAATTCCAGAATTGCCCTTCTGCTTATGAAAATTCACAGAAAATAGGCTCTCCATTGACAGTTTCTGCTATCTGTCAATGAAAATACTGATAGCCCCACTAACAATACTAATACATGCTAATGCTGCTAATAGCCAACACTTACATAGCCATTACCACTTTCCAGGGATTGTTCTAATTACTTAAGATAAATGAACTCGATCCTCATAATAACCCTATTAGTAATGTTATCACTCCCATCATCAAGAGAAGCAACGTGAATACCAGAACTCCATACATCTTCTTACATGTCAACTCTGTTTCAGATTTCCTCAAAATTAGTGGAAGTTTGGAGTTGGGGGTTGGTCTTTTTCTGTGAACTTAAACATCTGACCCAGAGAGTTGGCTAATTGTTGGGGAAATCCACACAATATGATACTTCAATTACATCTACTACTCCAATTTCAACTGAACCTGACAGAGCACATGTACGCTAATATCAACACCTGCATATACTTTCTGAGAACTCAGCTATCCCAAACCAGAATGTTTGGAATTTGAAGCCACTATAGTTTGGTTTTATTTTCTTTTTTAACATGGCTGCTTTTAAATCACAACTATTTAAAATGAGATTTTTTTGTGCTATTTTCTTTTAACTTCAATTACATGTATGTGCTTTCTAGCCACTCATCCCTATAGGGCACAAAATAGACATACAACATATATGTTTGAAGGCCATTAATAACATCTCATGAACGGGTAACACCATGGTATTTGCTTGTTCCATCCCTCCTTAACTTTTTAATTTTTCATACTGAAATAAGTGGTAGAAGAAAATCTTTTTCTTGGTATTCTGGTATGGTTACTGTTGTTTTGGTATTTAGGACCTGGCCTGGTACTAGCAATCTTCATCCCTAAGTTAAATTTTAAGACTTTCATCTCTGTTTACCAAAAATGAACATTTCATCCAGCATTACACAGAAATTGGTGAAAAATTTCCTTCAGCACTTCTTACTTGCTTAAATTTAAAGGTTAGTATTTAGCAAAAATCGTTCAGAAACTTCTGTGCTAGTATCTGTAATGGTAAGATAGAAACTGAAAGAGAAAGGTAATTTTCAAATAATTAAAAGGTAAATTCCTTTCCTCTCAATTTTCCATTTGAGTACTTTGGTAACTTTGATCCAGGGAAAGTAACCCCAGATCACTCCTAGGTGCTCACATTTCTTCATAGATTCAGTGAGGTCTTAGAACCAATAGTCCAAGGATGGTATTAAAATAAACCCTAAAGAGGGACAAAGTGGAAGAAAGAGCGCTAGACAGCTCTTGCTGCTCCAGCCAGTGGCCCTCAAATTCCATTACCGCTTCTTTGATTAAATTAAAATATAATAAGTATTGAGTACTTATTTAACACTTTGTCTATCCTGGCAAAAGTAAAAGACATTCCATTTAGAGAAACAACTATTCAAAAGCTTCTGCTGATGCTGCAGTTACGATTTGGAATAAAGAGCAGAGTAATCAAGTAGATGGAGGTGATTTTTCAGAGAATACAGAAGAAAATATTACATACTAGGTATAGTGGTTCTGTCCTAACTGCTTTCATAATCTTGCTTTAGCATAGACTACCAATCAAGGCAAACAGAAGTAGTCCAGTATAATGCTAAAGTTGAAGCAAATAAATTCAGTGCTGCATTCAATAATTAATAATAGCTACCATTTGTCAAGAACTTCCTAATCCTTGTCGATAAGATAAAAATTATCCCTATTTTACAATTAAGGAAACAGAAGCCCAGAAACAAGTACCAAAGTTATGGGGCCAGGGTTCTGAAACCAGGCCTAAACCTCCCCTCTTTCCACTCCACCATGTTTCCTCAATCTACCCCTAGGAGGTACATGGAGAAAGTTAAGATTACACGGTCCTTGGTCTTTGGTGAAAAAGTGTGGGCTCCTTACCACCCACCCACCCCAATTTTCAGTCTAAACTGCACACAAAGCAGGTGAGTCTTCCTAAAGCACTGTTTTGATTAAGCTCCTACCCTCCCGAAAAAACAACAACACTTTTGAAGCTCTTTATCAACTACTGAATAAAGTTCAAATTATTTAGCTTACAGTTAGTGACCTTTCTTGACCAGGTTTCAACCAGCTGTATTTGCTACTGATCCCATACATAGCTTGATGTATGGGACTTCTCACCACTCCCCAAGCATGCATTTCATTTTCTTGGTCCCGGTTACTGGCTCAGGCCAATTCATTTTACCAGGAATGAATTTCTTTCCTCCACCTCCATCTCCACCTATTGAAAGCCTTTTTATTTTTTAAACACCCAATTAAAGTGCTACCTAATCCATATTATCTTCTCTGATTAGTTCAGTACAGACGACCTCTCTCTTCTCCATACGGAGAGCATTTAGGTTGTGCCACTTACATCTCAATGTAATGAGGCTTTCAGTATGTGTTCCTCATTTCCCCACAAAACTGTAGCCTCTGTGAGAGTAGAAAATGGATCTTACACATTTTTACATTCTTCGTCTCCTCTAGTGCAGTCCCATGAATATAATAGGCTCTCACCAAAAACTGAATGAAAAAATAAAGAATGAATAAATGAAGCTTAAGTTGAGTTAATGACAATTACAACTTCAAATATAGTAAGATCTCCCCTGAAAGGTCAGAGTGAACCCAAAAAGCACTTGTGAGTTTTTACTTTCCTGTGGCTATTAATTTAAAAATCATCTTGTGTGTTCAGTCATGGGCTTTAGTACAATATGGATAAGTTTGCATGAGAAATTAGGCTTAAACATATGATTTTTCCTTGTTTTAAGCAATCTTTCATTTATTTTTTTCAAAAAAAAATTTTGGGAATGTCTATTATGCATCAGATCCAATGAAGTACTGAAGAAACAGGGGTGAGCAAGACAGAAAAGGCCACTGTCTTCAGGGAGCTTAAATTTTAATTGGGAAGAGAGGCAATAAACAAGTAAACAAATGTACAGAAGAAGTTCCACTACAGAAATTAATATGATGATAAAGGAGAGAGTAATGAGATCGAATACTTTCGATTGGCTCACCAGAGAAGGCTTGAGGAGGTAACAGCTGACTTTAAGAGTCAGCCATGCAGAAAACTGTGAAGAAAACACTGCAGGCAGATAAAAAGCAGGTTCAAAGACTCTTGGGGGTTGAGGAATAAAAGGAGACTGGTGAGGGTAGAGCAAAATGAGCAAAGGAAAGAGTGGTATGGGATGAGATTTGGGGAAGGCAGGAGCCAGATCTTGCAGGGTTTTGTAGGTCCAGGAAGAAATTAACATCATATTCTAAGAGCAATCAGAAGCTAAGGAAGACTTGTAAACAAGGGTATCACATGATCAAATTTAGGCTTTGGGAAATTCATTCTGAATACTAAATGGAGATGGATTAGAGAGGAACTGATGGCTTGCCTTTTGGGGAGAGCACTAAAGATGGGGAGAAGTGGGTGAATTTGAGAGGCATTTTGGACAGAACTAAGTGGACTTGACAGATTAGATGTAAGCGTTGAAAGGACAAGAAAAATCAGGGATGACTCCTAAATTTTGGCTAGGAAATGGTGCTGTTTCCTAAGACAGGGATACCTGATGAGGACCAAGTTTGGAGAAGACAGAAACCACTGTTTTGATTTGGGGAGAAGATATAGAACACTGTTTTGAATGTAGTAGGTCTGGGATGCCGTTTAGACATCCAATTCTAATAAACAATCAATATCATAAAAATGTTAACATTTCACTAAACACTTACATTTTCTCAATTTTGTACTCACTTTTTCTTTGGCCAGGGCAGCAGATTCTATTTCCCAAAGAGGGTCTCAGTAACATCTCCCATTTCCACATCTTCTGCAATGTGACCTTAACACTCCCCTGTAAAGAGGTAGAGTCTAACTCTCCTCTCCTGGAATCTGGTTGGACTTGGGACCGCTTTGACCAACAGAACACTGTGGAAGTGAGTCTGTATGGCTTTCAAGGCTGGGTTATAAGAGATGATGCAGTTATCACTGTGTTTGCTGGAACAGTCATGCTCGGCAACTTGAGCTGCCATGTAAGAAATCCAACAGTCCTATGGCTGCCATGCTTGGCTCCCAGCCAATTCACTTGGAGCAGCCACATGAAGAAGCCAGCTGTAGGCAGTCCAGGTGGCAGTTCTAGTCTCCAAGTCTTCCCAGCACAGGGCCCAGCCATATGAGCGAAGGGGCCTCCAAATGATCCCAGCCCTCAAATCTTTTCAGCTGAAATCCTAGACAGTGTGGAGCAGAGACAAGCAACCTTGCTGTCCCCTAACCTGACCCACAGAATCCGTGAGCATAATAAAATGATTATTGCAAGCTACTCAATGTTGGGGTAGTTCATTAAGCAGCAATAGTACCCAGATCAGCCCATTAATCAAACGTTCGGGGAATAGATACATATAAGCTATACTCCGACCAATTTGCTGCCTGTACAGTTAAATACTACATTCCGAGCAGAGTATGCAATTCCCAAACAAGTTTCTTAAACTCTCATTTTACTTCCTCTAATAAAGGTTGAGTAGCCATATTAGTGGTGACTATGGGACAGACAAGGAATCAAGTTCAGACGTAAATTTGGCACTTGATTCTTCTTAGCAAAATTAAGTTTGGTTGTAAGCATATTCAATTTTGATAAAAAAGTCAAATGAAGCCACCTTTTAAAGCCCTGATGCACATATCCACATTTCAAATCTTGTGATTTCCCTTACATTTCATAAGCAGTCTTCCTGCAGATATCTCTAAGGTCACATGAGTGGAGCTACAGATAGAATAGACTGTTAATGGATAAAATTCCTGTACGACAGATGGTTAGGAAATTGGAACACAAAGTTGTTATGTTTTCAGAAGCAATCCTCTCTATTTTTTTCTTTTCTTAACAATCAATATTTTCTCTTTACCTTCCTTTCAAAAAGTGTGAAACAGAAGAATTTGGCCTTGGATATTAGGATGTTTTTTCAAAATAATACCTTAATTTGAAAAACTGTCTTAACACAATGTACTAAATTTTGAAATGAATTATTTTCCCAGGAAATAGCACCTGCCATCCTATAAGTGAATAAAGTCAATTTGCTTTGCCTCTACAGCAATCAGAAATATTTAGTGACTGATCACAACTTCCTATGAGTGACTAGCAAGCACTAACAATAAATTACATGGCTGAGATAGCAGTTATTTTAGCTGGTCTTTAATCATATTTTACCCCTCAAAAAGTTTTAATTACTCTTGCAGATCCATAATCAATATGAAACTTTTAGCCTTTTATGGGCAAAATAAACTGAACTCAAGAATCCTGACCCTACTCCCTGCCTTCACTATTAAGCCATATGGATAATACCAATACTGATACCCTATTTGGAGTGTTAAAATTCTGGAAACCCCTATAAAACTGTAACTATGTGTGTTTATGTATATTTTTTTTCCATTTCTTTCCAAAGAAATAAACTGACATACTCAGTATTTGAAGCCTTAGAATGTTCCGGCTGCCATATGGAAATTTTTATTTTGGAAATTATGGGGTCATGTCATTTTTTTTTTTTTTTAATGATGTGCTATAACAACTTCAAAACAAATATATGTTTGTTTTCCGAACCGTTTGAATTTAGGGGCTTTTACATTTCATGAATGTATACCCAATAAGAAATAGGATAAGAAATTACTTTAAACCAGGGGTCACCAAACTTTTTCTGTAAAGAGTCAGTTAGTAAATGATTATGTCTCAACTACTCTCAACTCTGCCATTGTTGTGAGAAAGCAGCTGTGGGCAATATGCAAATGAATGGGTATGCAAATGAATGGGTGTTGCTGGATCTGGCCACAGAAGGCCAAACTTTGCCAACCCCTGGCTGAAACTAAAGGCAACCTACATTAATAAAATATACTGGAATGTAAACATGTTTATTTATGAAAAGATCTTTCAAGTCTTGTTAGTGTCTCTTTATACCTCTTGTTTTGTTTTATTGCAGACTATACCATGCCACCTCACTCAGCCAACCTCCACTCTTGCAGCCAACTGAGACAAGTCAATTATCATATTACATCCATGACTAGAATGCCACAAAACCACTCTGGGACACCACAGCAGAAAGAAACAGACCGAAAGACTACACCTAGCATTTTAGAGCTGGAGGGAGGTGTGAAAATACTAATTCAAAATATTTAGCAAAGCATTCTATTACCTTGTGTAGATACATTTAAATTTAAAATGATGGCTGATGGGGGCGGGTACACTGCTCAGAGGCACTAATATCGCACACAATGAAGTGGACAATCCCATTTTACTTAAATTAGAGAACCTAATAAAACTAGAATAACAAAAGTTAAGCCCACACCCTAACCAGTCTCACTATTAAGTACAAATGACAGAAAATGGTAGATTAAAAGAATACCTTTAGAAAGTATTTCTACTCCTTTGGCTAAACGATGCATCTGATGTAGTCAACCTGGCTTAATTTTTTTTTTTCCTCCCACTTTGTGTTACTGGTCACTTTCTAAAAAGTCATCTCCCTTCTGCCTCTATGACTCTGATTTCTAGCTCCCTGACCCCATGGTCTCTGTCAAAGATTGAATCATTCCTGATAAAGAACCACAGAACAATTTTAGGAACACTGTTTTAGTTGAAAAAGAATGTTACCAAAAGTAGTAAACAGCAAAATCAGGAGCAACAGAGTAGGTGAAAAAAATAAATGGAGCTGAAATATCAAATAAATGTGTTTGATGAATGCTTGAGTGCCTTGTCTTCCTAATTTTACATAAAGAAATTTTGACCATATATGGTAGACTTATTTTGCTTTTCCTCTGTCTTTCCAAGTTTTGATCCAAAATCAAGCACAATGGTAAAATGCTCTTTCAGAGTAATAATCTATAGCTCTTTCTTGAGCTAATCCGCTAATCTACTTTTGCCTGTGCTCTGCAGTCCTTTATGATTCACACCAATTCTCATGAACTACGTACGACTCCATTTAAAAGACGGGAATAAAGACACCGACCTACTAGAGAATGGACTTGAGGATATGCGGAGGGGGAAGGGTAAGCTGTGACAAAGTGAGAGAGAGGCATGGACATATATAAACTACCAAATGTAAAACAGCTAGCTAGTGGGAAGCAGCCGCATAGCACAGGGAGATCAGCTAGGTGGTCTGTGACCACCTAGAGCAGTGGGATAGGGAGGGTGGGAGGGAGGGAGACGCAAGGGGGAAGAGATATGGGAACATATGTATATGTATAACTGATTCACTTTGTTATAAAGCAGAAACTAACACACCATTGTAAAGCAATTACACTCCAATCAAGATGTTAAAAAAATAAAATAAAATAAAATAAAAAATAAAAGATAAAGACAAGGGATCAGGGCAAGGTCAGTAGGGACTGAACTCAGGTGTTCTGCCACTTAGCCTTGAACTAAGACCACTAAAACCTGGGAATTATCTGGTTAACAATCATGCACTTACCTGACAGTGGTGGTATCAAATGGGATATAACTGTTCTATTCCTTATTGGAAGATCTGCCTAAAAAGAGTATGCTTTGTAATAACAGTCAAACAGGAAAGGGCATGAGCTTTGGAGTCAGACCAATCTGGGTTTGAAGCTTCACTCTACTGTTTATTCTCAGAGTAACTTCTATTATTAGGGTGATGGTGGGCTCTCAGTGCAGGTGGTAAAGGTGGGGGTATTTCTAGTAGCTCAGTAACCATGCAAAGAAACGACAATTATAGAGCCAAAATACTATTATATAATCCTCTTGGCCCATCAAACATATTGAATGCCTCAATCTATGTTCTATGTCAATTGAGTGAGCAAGAATGTTATCTCCTTAAAGTGACGTTGGCTGATTTAAGGCCACTGCTTGGCACGGAAATAAGCACTGGAAGAGTCTTCACTATTAAATTCATCCTCTTATTTCCTATAGAACTGCAAACCTCACTGTAATCCCACTCTCAATTAGTAGATTGAGGTGGGAGTAAAGTCAGAGTTAGAGAAGAGAGAAACAGATTTATTTCTATACGTTTTTATTACTTTCTTAAACTCTGAGAACAGAATTAAATAATCCATGAGAGTAGACATTATCCTCTCCCATATTATCATGGTTGTCTTTCCTTCATGTCTTAAAAGGTCACTATAAATGTGTCCTAACACAACGTTAGACCTAGAGTCTGTAACTGTCTTTTATCACCTGTCACACTCCTGCTCAGTTTTTTGCTTTTCACTCTGAACTTTGTTTTTTTGTTCACTCAACAATTTATACAGTTTATGTGTCAAACACTAGGTTCAGCAGTGGGAATAAGCAACAGTGAACAAGACGTGACAAAGTCCTTGTCCTCATGGAGCTTACTGTAGAGTTCCTATGGAAAATAGATACTAAAGAAATATACAAATAGGCAAGTTATTAACTGGATTAGACAACAGTCATCATTGACAGAATAGAAGGAGATCTGCTCTGTGAAAGTCTGGTGAGCTATCACCTCTTTACCTAATGGGATGGCAACTGAAGACATCTTTCCTATCTCCACATTCCCTGCCACTGACGTCATCCTCTCAGTAAAACCCAACAGTGGGAGACAGATGATGATGCTCGGGTGGGGCAATAAATGCTCTTGTATAGTAAGTTAATGAAATAATCATACTGCCGCATGATACCTTTTCTCACCCTGTAACACTGTACTTGCCTTCAGGGAAATCACACAAATTGTTTATTTAATGCACACTGAGAGGCTTATTTGTTTTGCGGAAAAGAGCTCAGGGTGAGGTTTCTGTCAGAACCCTATGGCTCACTCATGTTTTCATCTTTGTAAGAGAAAGAAAGTCCAGGTGGAAACACTGAAGTCTCTTCTTCTGCCTCTTGATAGACACAATCCCCGCCTCAGGCACAGAGCCCTAACCAATACTGCAGAAGTATGGTTTCTTTGCAGTTTTAGGCAGTCCTAGAATTTTTTTCTTTTTCCTTTTGGCCCACGCCATGCGGCACGTGGTACCTTAGTTCCCCCACCAGGGATCAAACCCCTGCCCCCTGCAGTGGAAGCACACGGAATCTTAACCACTGGACTGCCAGGGAAGTCCGAGTCCTAGGATTTTTATATTTATCTGGAGGGCAAATACTACCGAAGGTGCTGCTTCTTCAGAATATAGATCTTCCTTCAGAGTTCATCAAAGCCTCATTTGTAACGTCTAGCCAGTATATGAAAGGAGAGTGTGCCAGTAAGGAAAAATTAGTCAAAGCCCTCCACCACCTTTTTTTTCCTTTTCTAATTATCAGGATTGTTGTTGTGCTGTTGTTTTGACTTTTCAAATGTGATTAAAAAGATATATTCTAAGCCATGGACACTGTGTTCCTAGTCTGTATATTTTTGTCAAACCGCCTTCATTTATGTACTTTCTTTAGACCAAGGTGGTTTTTGTTTTTTCATAGCTCCCTTCCTTTCTGTCTGCTCCTAACTTCTACCTCTTCCTTCATCTATGCTGTCTTCCATCTCACGATACTAATGACATTACATTCCCTTCCCTCTGCCCCATCCATCCCCCCATTTTGGGTTTCCTCTCATGATTTAAGCTGGTTTCTGAATATGTAAGGTGAACGTTCCTTTGCTTCCTATTAAAGAGCTATAGCAATAAAATGGAGCTCCACATGAGCAAAGCTCAATATATAGCAGAAGAAATTACAATTTTATTAAGCACCCAAAAAATGGCATCGAGTAAAATTTGACATTTATTATGGCTGTCCCTGTGTTCTTAGGGAAAAAAGAAAAAACAAACGCTGAGAGTTAACACTTACCTGGACATATGTATGACATAAAACAATAGGGAATATGTTTAATTCTTTTCAAATAGATATCAGTAAGGAAGAGGAAGTACTGGGTCATGGTTAGGACTCAACTCTAGAATCAAACTATATGGGTTTAAATCCTGGCACATTCATTACTACCTACTTGACCTTAGCCAGTGTTATCTAACTGCTCTGAGGCTCAGTTTCTACATTAGTAAAAAGTATCTACTTCATCTAGTTATTGTAAAAATTTAGTGAATTAAATAGATGTAGGGACTTCCCTGGCTCTCCAGTGGTTAAGATTCTGTGCTCCCAATGCAGGCGGAACAGGTTCAGTCCCTGGTCAGGGAACTAAAATCCCACATGCCTCAGGGCTTGGCCAATAAACAAACAAACAAACAAACAAATAAATAAATAAACAGATGTCGAGTACTCAGAAGGTGTGGTACATAGGAAGCATTCAATAAATGTTAGCTATTATTACGATCGATTCCAAATTGCAGAAATCCACATCTTTCTTTTTCGAATTCTAATACGATAGAAAATTCAAACCAAATGAATTGGAAAACGACCCAGATTTTTAGAGAGGCTTACTGATCATCATTTAGCAGTACAGGAAAGCCCTATATATTTTTTCATTATATAGACATAGATGTATAACTATACACACACATTTTGTATCTATATTTTTCTTTTATAATTAAAGTTATATCTCATTTTTATTTAGCTTTTTATTCTGTATGTATATTTTTAATAAATTACACATGAGGTACTGTAAAATTCACCCAGGTGCTTCCTGGGTAAAAACACTGGACTTTTAAGATCTCCCAGGTGAAAATAATAGAACATGTTACTTCAGGGCTCCATTTTCCAATTCACATCAGATTCCCCTCTGGATTCTTGCAATCTGAGAAGCACACATAAGCTAACTCATCTCTTACTGGCCCGCCCACACTTTACCCATACTCTCCCTCTGCCCTGACCCAGAACACCATGGGTGGCAAAAAGGGATAGAGATTGAGCAGAATCCCTAGAATCAAGTCTGATGAGGAATCAGAATCCATATTGACATAAGAAGTGCCTGCCAACACCAAATACCCTTCTCCAAGCCAGCTATTCCTTTTTCAGCACATTGCTACAGGGCTAAAGGGACTTAGGGACTCATATTTAAGGGGAGGTGCTTTGCCATTCCAAGTAAGTGGCTGTGAGAAGGTCACCATGGAAACCACCACTTGAATTTTGGTGCATTTAAAACCTCAATTCAGCGTTTAAAATCTGTAGTTTGCCCTTGAGAAACATCCCAGCTTTGGTATCCCAGCTTTCTGGTAAAAAAAGCTTTGGGTAAGTGGGAGCAGAGGTGATTAGTCTGTTTATTTAGCTAATAAAACTAAACTATTTCTTTTAGGCACAGTAGTTGGCTTCTCTGCCAGTGTAAGCAGGAAATCGGATTCATTATGTTTAGACATGTCCTTTCATTCAGGTCACAGTTGTACATTCGTAAATCTTTTTATCATATTTAATATCTATGCAGACGCTGTGTGGCTACATGTTTATTTTACTCCTTCCTAAAAAAAAAAGACAGAGTCAAGAATGTGTTTGCCTGGCATTCCAATTTTTTAATTGGCTCTTTTCCCATAAACCTAGGTTGTTGTTTATAGTTTCTTTCTCTTACAAACATCATGGTAACCAGGGAAAGAAAACTTTTCATGAAATTCATTTTCATCATTCCACAGTCTGAAAATTGCATTTAAATTCTGAAAAAATGTCTCTGAATCAGAGGGTGCCAGTTTCTCTGGCATACAAGGTTTCCTAGTTGGTCCTGTTTTCCTCTTGCCACCATTCCTCCTTAACAGAGATACCAGTAAGCAAGGAAGGTGGTCACTGTTTTTCCACATTTCCCTTCTGAAGGCCTTCTCTTATAAAAATTCTTACATGTGTAGAGTAATATTCAAAAGGCAGGTGCAAAAGGCAAACTGAGGTACACATAATCCAAAGATTAGAAGGTCTCTGAATAATCAAAAGTTGGTTGAAAGTTGTGTACTGAGTTAATGTAATTAGAACATTACATTTCATTTCAAACTGCCTAATTCAGAGCTTTGAATTTGTACACTGAACTCTGTAATGTATGCAAAAGTAGTAAATGCAAAGTCATTAACATATTGCTTATGCTAATTTTGTGTCCTTTTGGTATGCAAAATCTAGAAATTCCATTCAAAAATAAATATTCCAATGACAATATTGATTCATATCATGTGAAAACATGTTTTCCAATTACCAGTTTGATTTATAACAAACACATTAATACATATTCTACTAATATGTATTACTTTTATATAATTAAAAGTTGTATTATTTGATACTCTTGAATTCTAATGGCATGGCAGCATTACTACTAAATTTGGATTGTCATAATTGTCTAATAATTTATATCATTACTCCAACTTCCTTTTGCTTTAATAGTGTTTTAGCCATAGACAGATACTCAACTTTACCTCAAGAATTCTTACAGATATCAGTTGAATGTCACAATTCAGTTTTGTAGACCTTCCATAATTGCAGGTTGGAGTGTGGGGTATTTACATCTACAGATTAAGGAATAAATAATTAACAAGCTATTAGTAATGCCACCATAATTATGCTATTTAGATAAACGTTGGGTAGGCATAGTCTCCTTTCTCAAACATGAAGCATTTTCTTTATGACATTCCATTCTAAATCTCAATTTAGAATAACTAATAAAAATGATTATAAATTGCTTTGCAAACATAAAACTGCTAAGCATGAGCTGAATAAGTACTATTAATTAAAGTTGTTAAGGGTTTGGAGTAAAAAGGAAATGTTGCCTCAGCATTGCTAAAATGAGGCCAAAAACAACTGCTGATGAAATGCAAGAAATCCATAGGAGAATACTAGAGGTAGCAAAGGTAGCAAAGATGGCTTCACTATAAGGTAAGCCTCATATTGTGTCAAGGGCTGTTATTTTCTTTTGATAAGGTATTTTTATATCAGCTGCCTACAGAATCACTGTATGTGTCCTTGTTTGGACATAAGCCAACTTCTCTCAAGGTATAATTTTACTGTTTTTATATGAATACGTTTGGTCGTATCAGAGTCAGTTGTGGTAAAAGTCCTATAATTTTTACTTGCAAGATTTGTGAGCACAGTATGGTCAAAGACCATAAGACACACCAAAAACATGTTATATATACATGAGGTGTGCACATAACTGCACAAAGTGAAAATTCATCAGAGTAATGAAATTTTGTTAAGGCTACAGATCAAAAAAAAAGAAAAAATTCACCTCACCCAACTGTGGTCAGGTGTCAAGAGTCCTTCATGAGGTTCACCAAGATCTCTGACCGACGCACAAGTAGAACAGGCTATTAGGAAACTAACTCACTTCCCTCCACCACAGCTTCTTTGGCAGCATTCTGTGGAATTACATGCCACAGAACTAGCCTGTTTACACAGTGCCTCATCATTCCCACAAGTCCAAAACTGGGCTTTTATGGATAATAACAAAGAAACATAACAATGAAGGATAGACTTGATCTCCATTTATTAAATTAGTGTGTGAAAAGCCAGCAGAGATCATGTGTATTCTTGTAAATTCTGCACCAACTGCTCTATAAAGAATCATGAGGTGCAAAGTTTATGCATATATATAACCAAGAAATGTAAATAAATGCTTCCAATACCTGTAACACCAAATGTACTCTTTTTAAAAATCACATATTTTTATCCTAATTCATGTATTTAGAATGCCTCCAATTAAATGGATAATTCTGTAAACTCATGCAGAGAAATATAGCAGAAATATTTTCATATGATGGAGTTTCCCCTAAATTATAGCCACCAGCTCCATATTTTAGGTCTGCCTTCAAGATGAGACCGACAGTGTTTATTCCTTATTTGGTTCTTTAATAATTAAACGCTCTTTTTTTGCGTTTTGTCCAAAGTGGAGAGACACGTTAAGTCAAATTCCATTCAACAAAAACTAGTGCTATTCCCAGATGGAAGAACTACCTGAAATCCTACAAAACAATTCCCATCTACAGAACTCAAAGTGTTTAACATACAGAGTTGTTATACACCAGAATTGGAAGGATTTATGAGAAGTCATATGGGTTGGTGGCTTTCAAACTTTTTCAACCATACACACACACACACACACACACACACACACACACACACACACACAAACCAAGTCTCTTATCCTATGAAATGCACTCTGAGAGTTTCTATTCTATTCTATTTTCAAATGTTCATTGTCACCCGCTAAATTGATTTTGTGACCCACTAGTGGGTTGCAACCCACAGTTTAAAAATTTAGGCCACACTCCAGCCTTTGGCAATTTATAAGAATGAAATAAAATATAGATGAAATCCAATTGTTTTCATTTTTAAAATGATGCAAAAGTGGACTTATATATCAATCTTTTCCAGAGCATGGATCACCCAATTTTCCTTCACAAATATAAGAAATAATAAATGATTGATTATTTACAACTACTCTCCCTTTAATTGGCATAGATTTCATTTTTTTCCAGTTTCTTCTTAATCTATAATATGTACCAACATGACCTTTGTCTTCCTGACATTGTCACTAATGTATTTTAGCATTTCTATCGTACTTTACCTCAGAGTATTAGTACTTACAATATTTATTATTCTCTTTCTATTTTCCCTTTAATCAAGTCCAGTATACATTTGCATAGTGATTTTCCAATTCTATTAACCCTAACTGTTAACAAACTTACCCAGATTCTTTGTTGATTGTACACTGGAGGGTCAGGTGCTCTTGTGATGATTCTTTCCAGCACCCTTCCTTGTACAAACATCTTCTCTCTTCATTCCTCTAAAATGTATCATTAAATTAAAATTTCAGGGTTTTTTTTAAACTTTTCTTTTGCTTTTGTATTTTTTTAGTTTTTCTAATTTCTTTTTAAAAGTGCAGTTTTTTAGTCACATATGTTAAGTGTTTGGATGGCTACATGGGGCCAGTGCCTACTGTACTAGATAGTGCAGGGTATCCCCGTTTCCCCACAACTAGGAATGAAATATAATCATATGAGAACAATTTGGGGCATGGACTTTCAAGCAGCAAAATATTTCTCTGAATCACCCCATAACTCTTCTCCTGCCCTCATCCCCACATTCCTTTAGACTTATGAGAAGCTAGAAGAAAAACACAAGAAGAAAACTGAGGAGAGCTCATGGAAAAGGATGGTCAGCTAAAGCCAGAGAAAATGGTTCCAGAGCATTTACCAACCTAAAGGACAAAGCAAGCTGCCAAAAGGGAAATTCAGGTTGCCTTCTCCACACCCCCCAAATGCACCCACACCTATCCTTCCCCTATTCCCCTCTCCGCACACTTATTTAAAGAGTTGTTAGTGGAAAGCCGTTGATGCAATAAGGAAAAGGATTTCATTTTTTAAATCATCTCTTCTGCTAGTCCTGCTGAATGGCAGGACCTTTACAGCATTTTGCAAATTGAATTTACCCTTCCATTTAGGTAACACACTTAACTGAGCTTTCATTTGCCTACTGTGGGCTAAAAAAAAAGTCCTATGTATTTACTGGCTCAGTTCTCTGCCTGCACGTGAGGGAATCGGGGTGTTTACATACCACTATTTCTGGCTGAACCTACACTTTGGTTCCCAGAGGAAGGCAACTTGCCGACCATCTCCATGTATGAGAAGGGCATCTGTTTTCCCAGCCACATCTTACCGTATGGCTCTTGGTTCTCCCCAGACCCTAGTGGCTAGCTTCCCCCTCCCACCCTCAGCCAAACTGGTTTCTCAGTTCTCAGATACTCTCTGTTTCCCTAGGCAACATCACTGTGTACAGAAACTCATTGCTTGGACACTCCTAGGATTGTCAGGGCTCAACATTTATTTTTATAATGATACTCAAGATTAACGACGTATTTTCTTTTTCAAGCACAATATTTAAAGGGTATTGAAGTATAAAAAATGGTCTTATGAAGATATACTATAGATAAGTATTTGTAAGCAGGTAATATAAATATATATTTCACACTTAAATTTATGAACCATTAAATTAAACCAGATGGCTCATTGGATTTAGGGGCTCCATTTGATGAATCAAAAAAAAATGCCATCTTTGAAAGTAGGCCAGTAAAACTCTGGCCCCACTGCATTTTCATAGTGATAGGAAGAGAAAAGCCATTAGTGAACAGCAAATCTCATCCAAACCTATCAGCAGAATTGACAAAACTCGTCCCAAGTTAAGCTTCAGAAGGTAAACAAGAAAAAATTGCCCATCTCCCACCTCCATCCATTTGGAGCACAGTACCTGACATGTGATTGGTGCTTAATAAATATTTTCTGAACAAATAAATAATGAGAAACAGAACAGAAAGTATCTCCATACTTATGAGTACTTAAAGAATTTCAGACTCACACCTGAAAGAAGTTTAGAGGTCTCCTCTCTAGTATAATCCATTAGCTGAAGGAATTTAATGCTCTCACACTCCCTGCTTTTAACACACAAAATTTAGGACTTCCTGTTCTCTGCTAGAAAAGAGCTGTGTCTTATTTCTATGTCCTTTTTGAACCAATGCCCTAAATCATATCAGAAGAGAGCCCAGAAAAAGACTATCATCTGGAGGAGAGAACCTGCATGTAATTCTTTTCTTAGTGTTACATCAATTTTTAGGCCTTTAGCTTTAAACTAATAATAGTAATAGTAAAGAGTGCCTCCATGCCACCCTCTAAAGTATTAATAGTGAGAAAACTCAACAAAGAGAATTTTACCATTCCAACTACACTCACTGAGCTTATGGTGCATCTTGCTTCAACCACTTCCTTCAATCCCAGCTTCCAGGGTTGAGGCTATTTCTACTGAGGACCTTAGGAGAGTCATTCCTTTGGAGGGTCTTGAGAGACCCTATTTCCTTTTAGACTGACCCAAGACTCGTTTCACAGGGTCTCAGAAGAGCACTAAGAAGGGCCAATGGGAAAACTTTAGGCAGAAGAGGGATGTTGACTCAACAGGTAGAAGAACTGTCTATGAAATTATAAATATCGGATGTGCTATCTCAGGACCCTGTCACAGTTCGGATAAAGGGCAGAAGCACAGAGGAAGGAAGGTGCATCAGTCAGCAGCGAGGGTGAAAACTTTTAAAGTCCTTTTGAGTCCTAAGCTCCTGTGATTCCATGAGCCTCCCCTCCCGGCCTTCTGAAATAAGTTTCTGAATCTAGTCTCTTGTCTGAACTGCAGAAAGTAAGGAGGAAAATGGAAGAAAGTATAGAATCTCACATGGGTCAGGCCCAGGGCTTTCTTGAGACCAGCCTAGTTAGCTCTCAAGTCACTGCTTTTTGGAAGTACTCAGTCCTCCCTCAGGCCACTGGGACAGACCAGTGCTTTAACAGGCATGTGCAAAACAAACCTTGCCTTAGAACTGTGGAAAACAGCGATTTCTCTGGCTACAATGCAGACAGATGGCTGCAGCGCCTTTTCAGGCCCCCTCCTCAGAAAGACCATACCTGAAAAACCATGAGATCCTACTTGATTTAATCCCACGTCCTGAAACATGATGTTCTGTGTCACAAGGCTATAAATTAACTTGGTATTCTGACAAATGAACTCCTGGTGTGATTAAGTCAAGCCCCGTTTGTTTACTTTTTCCTCTTTCTCCTGCTCCACTCCATCACAGGGCACTGGCAGAAAAACCCAAGTCCTTGGTTCATGCAGAGAAGTGCAAGGAGAGAGGAAGGAAAAGCATCACTATGGTGTGTGGTTTGGAATTCATCTCTCCAACTGCTTATTACTCATTGATTGTCATCAACCGCCAACACTGGGGAGAGTTGGGGAGATGGCAGGCAGAGGTGAGGAGGATGAAAAGAGGACAAGAAGAGCAGAGGAAGGAGAGACAGAGCAAACATAAAGGAGAAGGAAGAAGAGTAAGAGAAATGTGAAAGGAGAAATTTGAAAGGAGATGAAGAGAAAGCCTTCTTGTTAACAACAGAACACACACAATTCCCAACCCTCCATGTAAGTCTCTTAAAAAAAAATAGTTGGGCTTCCCTGGTGGCGCAGTGGTTGAGAGTCCGCCTGCCCATGCAGGGGACACGGCTTCGTGCCCCGGTCCGGGAAGATCCCACATGCCGCGGAGCGGCTGGGCCCGTGAGCCATGGCCGCTGAGCCTGCGCGTCCCGAGCCTGTGCTCTGCAACGGGAGAGGCCACAACAGTGAGGGGCCCGCGTACCGCAAAAAAAAAAAAAAAAAAAAAAAAAAAGTTGATTACTCTTTTGGAATGACTGCAGAAAGCTGAGTTCATGCTACTGTATTTCCAACTGCTAGATATCATCTCCAAGAAGAACATGGGAAGGTGCTGCAAAGAGGCTGAGACTCAGGTTGGTGAATTCCCTGTAACGGGACGCAGCCACTGCTATAAATGACATTACTGACATTGGTGACATCACTGAGAGGGACGTCACTGAGGTGACATCCCTCTATTTTCTCCTAACACAGAGGGATGGCAAGAACCATGGTTAAGTTTGAATGTCATAGGTGCCCAGAAATGGCCCCACAGATTCCCAGAAAAGTTACCCCAGCAGATTCCAAATCATGTCACTTTCTCTGTTTCATGCTTAAATGCTTCCCACTCTTTTATGCACAGTGTTTAGTTTTACTTTTAATATGTTTATTTTGGTTTTAGCAAAAGGAAGCGGCTGCTCGTGAAGCACACTTATAACTAGCAAATCCACTGGGGAGTTCCGTTCTAGAGCTAAACTCTAACCAGGTAGTAATTTATGGCATTTCTATACCTTAGGTCCGAATACAAAGCAAGGACTACCTGTAGTTTGTGGAAGCTTCCTTACTCCTTTCTGAATAAGATCTGTCCCTCTTACACAAACACATCCCTCATATAAATATGTGAGGCCATGTGTTACGCAACTTTGTATTCCCTGCTCCCATGATTTGGACATAATAAATTATCAATAAATGTTATCTTGGGAATTCCCTGGTGGCACAGTGGTTAAGAATCCGCCTGCCAATGCAGGGGACATATGCTCGAGCACTGATCTGGGAAGATCCCACATGCCTCAGAGCAAGCCCATGTGCCACAACTACTGAGCCTGCGCTCTAGAGCCCAAGAGCCACAACTGCTGAGCCCATGTGCCACAACTACTGAAGCCTGTGTGCCAAGAGCCTTTGTTCCGCAACCAGAAGCCACTGCAATGAGAAGCCCGCATACTGCAACGAAGAGTAGCCCTCGCTCGCTGCAACTAGAGAAAGCCCACATGCAGTAACGAAGACCCAACGCAGCCAAAAAAAAAAAAAAAATGTTATCTTAGTTTAGGTTAAGCCTTCTGATTAAAAGATAGGTAAGGTTAGAAAGTAGCTACCTGAGCAGTCTGGGCTGTCTTCTTCCTTATTCACTCTCTTATTATTCTCCAAACATTGAACCCTGGCTTGAGAGCTTTGCTGATCTTTAATACATTTAATTCTCTCTAGTTGAGTTCTCACTATAGTATACACATAAATGGATTCACCCATTCATTCAATATGTATTAAGCACTGATATGTTGCAGGCACTGTTCTAAGTGCTGGCGGGTGTACTAATGTGGAAGGTAGACAAGGTCTCTGATTTCTTGGAAATTAATTCCCAGTGGGAAAAACAAATTATAAGCGAAGTTTTAAAACTTACTTATGAAAAGGTGGCCAAACAGCCACAAAGAACCGAGCCGGTTTCCCTGTGCCATGCGGCTGCTTCCCACTGGCTATCTACCTTACGTTTGTTAGTATATATATGTCCATGTCTCTCTCTCGCCCTAACACACCTCACCCTTCCCCCTCCCCATATCCTCAAGTCTGTTCTCCAGTAGGTCTCTGTCTTTATTCCTGTTTTACCCCTAGGTTCTTCATAACATTTTTTTTTCTTAAATTCCATATATATGTGTTAGCATACGGTATTTGTCCTTCTCTTTCTGACTTACTTCACTCTGTATGACAGACTCTAGATCTATCCACCTCATTACAAATAGCTCAATTTCGTTTCTTTTTATGGCTGAGTAATATTCCATTGTATATATGTGCCACATCTTCTTTATCCATTCATCCGACGACGGGCACTTAGGTTGTTTCCATCTCCGGGCTATTGTAAATAGAGCTGCAATGAACATTTTGGTACATGACTCTTTCTGAATTCTGGTTTCCTCAGGGTATATACCTAGTAGTGGGATTGCTGGGTCATATGGTAGTTCTATTTGTAGTTTTTTAAGGAACCTCCATACTGTTCTCCATAGTGGCTGAACCAATTCACATTCCCACCAGCAGTGCAAGAGTGTTCCCTTTTCTCCACACCCTCTCCAGCATTTATTGTTTCTAGATTTTTTGATGATGGCCATTCTGACTGGTGTGAGATGATATCTCATTGTAGTTTTGATTTGCATTTCTCTAATGATTAATGATGTTGAGCATTCTTTCATGTGTTTGTTGGCAGTCTGTATATCTTCTTTGGAGAAATGTCTATTTAGGTCTTCTGCCCATTTTTGGATTGGGTTGTTTATTTTTTTGTTATTGAGCTGCATGAGCTGCCTGTAAATTTTAGAGATTAATCCTTTGTCAGTTGATTCATTTGCAAATATTTTCTCCCATTCTGAGGGCTGTCTTTTGGTCTTGTTTATGGTTTCCTTTGCTGTGCAAAAGCTTTGAAGTTTCATTAGGTCCCATTTGTTTATTTTTGTTTTTATCTCCATTACTCTAGGAGATGGGTCAAGAAGGATCTTGCTGTGATTTATGTCATAGAGTGTTCTGCCTATGTTTTCCTCTAAGAGTTTGATAGTTTCTGGCCTTACATTTAGGTCTTTAATCCATTTTGAGCTTATTTTTGTGTATGGTGTTAGGGAGTGATCTAATCTCATACTTTTACATGTACCTGTCCAATTTTCCCAGCACCACTTATTGAAGAGGCTGTCCTTTCTCCACTGTATATTCCTGCCACCTTTATCAAAGATAAGGTGACCATATGTGCATGGGTTTATCTCTGGGCTTTCTATCCTATTCCATTGATCTATCTTTCTGTTTTTGTGCCAGTACCATACTGTCTTGATTACTGTAGCTTTGTAGTATAGTCTGAAGTCAGGCAGCCTGATTCCTCCAGCTCCATTTTTTGTTCTCAAGATTGCTTTGGCTATTCGGGGTCTTTTGTGTTTCCATACAAATTGTGAAATTTTTTGTTCTAGTTCTGTGAAAAATGCCAGTGGTAGTTTGATAGGGATTGCATTGAATCTATAGATTGCTTTGGGAAGTAGAGTCATTTTCACAATGTTGATTCTTCCAATCCAAGAACATGGTATATCTCTCCATCTGTTTGTATCATCTTTAATTTCTTTCATCAGTGTCTTATAATTTTCTGCATACAGGTCTTTTGTCTCCTTAGGTAGGTTTATTCCTAGATATTTTATTCTTTTTGTTGCAATGGTAAATGGGAGTGTTTTCTTGATTTCACTTTCAGATTTTTCATCATTAGTATATAGGAATGCCAGAGATTTCTGTGCATTAATTTTGTATCCTGCTACTTTACCAAATTCATTGATTAGCTCTAGTAGGCTAAGAAGATATTTTTGAAGGGGTGAAGATATTTGAGCAGAGACCCAAGTGAAGTGAGAGAGCAAGCCAGGTGAAGGTGTGAGGGAAGAACAGTCCAGGATTAGAAAAGAGTAAGAGCACGAGCTCTGAGACAGGCAAGTCTTAAAATGTTTGAGGCTGTGTGACTGTAGCAGCATGAATGAAAGAAAGGAGAGCAGAAAATGAGCATAAGAAGATCATAAGGGCCTTGCAGACATGGTAAGAGATTTAGATTTTATCCTAAATGTAACATGAATTCGTTCAAGGGTCTTGAGCAAGGAAGTTGCATGATCACTTTAGCTATCAGGTTACACTAAAGGAGGACAGGTGTGGAAGCTTAGGAGTCTCTGCCACCATCCGGGTGAGAGATGACTCTGATGGTATCTTTTTTTTTTTTTTTTTTTTTTTTGCGGTATGCGGGCCTCTCGCTGTTGTGGCCTCTCCCGTTGCGGAGCACAGGCTCAGCGGCCATGGCTCACGGGCCCAGCCGCTCCACGGCATGTGGGATCTTCCCGGACCGGGGCACGAACCCGTGTCCCCTGCATGGGCAGGCGGACTCTCATCCACTGTGCCACCAGGGAAGCCCGACTAATGGTATCTTAAACTACTCTGATAGTAGTGGAGATGATGAGAAGTGATCATATTTGACACATGCTCTGAAAGGAAACCACCAATGGATTGCCATGTTGTGGGGAAATGAGGAAGAAAGGAATCAAGATTGAGCCTTAGCCCTTTTGCCTTCATGGACCCCCTCTCACCATAATAGATTTTGGGGATCCTAAAAATGTTATTGTTTTCTGATGTGAGAAAAAAATGGAAACATTTTATTCAAAAAAAAAAAAAAGATTGAGCCTTAGGTTTGGAACCTGAGCAACTTGGTGAAATATAAATGATACCATTTAATGAGATGGGGTAGTTAAGGGTGGGGAGGAGCAGTTTTGGAGGAAAAATCAAAACAATACGTTTGGGCTTCCCTGGTGGCGCAGTGGTTGAGAGTCCGCCTGCCGATACAGGGGACACGGGTTCGTGCCCTGGTCCGGGAAGATCCCACATGCCGCGGAGCGGCTGGGCCCGTGAGCCATGGCCGCTGAGCCTGTGCTCCGCAACGGGAGAGGCCACCACGGTGAGAGGCCCACGTACCGCAAAAAAACAAAACAAACAAACAAACAAAAAATGTGTTTATGATGTCTGTTACACATCCATATGGAAAGCCAAGTCAATTAAATATAGAAGTCTGGAGATCAAAGAAAAGTCAAACTTGGAGATATAAATTTGGAGGTCATTAACAGATTTTATTTATTATCATTGGATGCTACGATGGGTTCAAAAACAACCCATTTTAAAATATTTTACTAGAAAATCCAAGAAAAGGGAAACAGAAAATCAAGCACCTCTATTATCCCCAAAAGAAGCAGTTTAGCTTGACAAAGTAGATTTATCACCACTTCCCTCCAAACTTGTGCTAAATAAAGAAAAATGAATCAATCATCAACTCACTGATTTTTTTTTACCTGTACCCATTTTTCTGGCCCCCCAAATACCCCACCAGCCTCCTTCCCTTGCTGCAAAATAGAAAATCCAGTTTCACAGGCAAGGAAGTGTGAATCACTGTGACAAAGGTAGAAGGATACAATCAGTACAGAGAAGAAATAGTGTTTGGATAATCTGTGAACCTTGAGATATGCTTGTTCAAGAGAACTTTGCTCACTGACTATACAGATCCTTGGAGATAATATGAACTGAGTGAGATTTAATTATAAGCTGATTTCTCTCACTGGAAAGATGGAAGGTCTTTGTGTGCCCTTGTTTGCCCCTTTCTTTTCCTGCTAAGGACAGTTCTTTCCCATAGACCCTATCTAGTGTTTTGCAAGAGTTGACACTAGCCATGACCATTATTTGATGTAATTCCACCTGTGATTTATCTCGTTTGCCTGGGCAAGCTTTGGGAAAGAGGTTGGCCTAAAAACTAAATTAATATATAAAAAAAGAATTGATTAGTGAGGCAGCCAGGGAATGGATAGTGTTAATATTTTAATAGGGGTGATAACACTGGCCTCCAGAAAGAGTTCATTTATTGACCTCTCTGACTTCCTTTTATTCGAAGTGGTGACTAAACATTCCCTTCATTAATCAAATTAACTACCTGGTCTGTCACTCCAAGGCCACAATGACATAATGCATGAAGTCCATCTTTTGCAGCCCTGCTATGACACTGTTAAAAGTGGAAACAAATATGGCAAATACATCCATGGAGGGTTCTTGTATTGAAAAGTAACAAGATCATTTTATTAGAGCCCAGTATCAGCAAAAAGAAAAAATCCACAGGCGTTTTCCCTGTGTGCTAGGAGCCACCCTTGCCAAAGTAAAGTATTGGGTCCTATTTCATGAAATTGCTTGGTAGATGAAACTTCCTAGTAAAGTAGACACTTTGCCTTTAAGCTCGTGAGCAGAACAAACCAGAAACAAAAGAGAGAGTCTTTCCCCGTGCTAATAGCACCTTTATTCAACTCTACTTTTTTTAGACAGAACCAGTGGTTAGCATTGCCCTCAGAGGTCAAGGGGGGGCAGGTAGAAACCACTTGAGAATGTTCTATCCTAAGATTGTTGAATGTTCAGGAGATATACAGAAAGCAAATAAGAACAAAGTAGTAATAGAACCAGGACCTATTTCTCAGGAGAAATGAGGGTTTGTTCAAGCTATGAGAAGGTTCTAAAAGAGAGGGTGGTTAAAGGACCTTGTGAGTATCTTGAGATCAAGAAGCTTGTAGTCATGTTCACTAAATATTTTTCAGTGTATAAATGAAAAGGTCTTTTCAAAGTAAGAAGCTAATCCAGGAAGCATCACTTTCTATACCATAGAAGGAATGCTGAGCAGACTCTTCAGGTATCCTGGCCAGAGAATAAACTGATGTCTAGATAGAAGAGTGATCAGAGTAAGAAATTTCATGGATTAGCAATCAGTGGAGAATGACTCTTGAGGAACTAAGGTGCAGGGTGGAGTATAAGGTGAGGCCAGAAAGAAATATGACAGTTTATCAGAACTCGGGTCCAGGATGGAGGCTTCTATCACAACTGTGGTATAGAGTCAGAGCAGATTCAGCAGTAAAATGCCTCTTGGCCCAGAGCTAATATTCCCCCTGATTAAAGTGGAGTCTGAGCCAGATCTAAGCTTAAGTGGGAGCTTTACTCCAACTCTGGGAAATGGTAGTTAAAATGGTAAGGAAGCCAGATTGGTAATTACACCATCTTCCTCTCAAGGATTCCTGTAGCTAGTTTTGTGGGAAAGAGCTACATAAAGATATCTCTTTATGACATAGAAATATCTCTTATTTGGCCAAGAGTAAGAGCATAGGCTTCGGATTCAGGCAAAAGCTTTAGCTTTCTCATCTATTCGCTAGCAAGATCCTGGTGATAGCAACATAGCCTCTTTGTATGTAAAGCATGCAATGTGCTTAATACTGTGCCACACTTACAATAAGTTATACCAAAAAATGTTACTGTTATTATTTCAGAGGGCTTACAACATGACAGACACGTCACCTCATTTAGCCCACCCAACATCCCTTGAAGTAGGTCTACCACATGTTTATGAATGAGAAAAGTGAGACCCTCAAGAGATTATATAACTTGTCCAAGGTTACACAATTAGTACAGGAGGAACTGGTATTTCAAACCAGTTTGTCTAACAGCAGAACCTTTGCTCTTATAATATACTCATCCTTGAAAGTATTAAGTGATAATAGTCTTCAGTCCACTTTAGAATCTCAGATGGCCCCTCCCAGATAGTTCCTCAGAGGATGGTGTACAAAACGTATGGGCGTTATAGGCAACCCCACCCTAATACTGACTAAAGGGCAATAATTAGCTCTGCTTTAATCTGTTCCAAGTGACAGGTGAACTTCTGACTCTCTCTCAAGAGAACTCAAGACAAACATTCCCATGTAAGATTCGTGAAAAGAGCATTCAGCTATGCATGAGGGTTCTTCTCTAACTATATTGGGCTTGTAGCCAGTTCTGCTGGTCTTTAGGTCATCAAGGACATGCTTAGCATTGAGCTCCCGAGCCCCAGAGCACCCAGCTAAAGGCCCTGGGATGAAACAAACACTAAATCCGAAAGCATTAAAACAGGGTCTGTGATGAACACCTGAGCTATACTGGCCTCTAAAGCTAGCCATCCAAAGAGACAGGACAATGTATAGACAAGAAAAGGAGGTTTGAGATCTTGTGGTGCCCCCTAATGCCTGTCTCTGCAGCACTATGAACCTCTAAGGAGAAGCTCTTAGGGTTTGAAAACTTAATCAGAACAGCATTAAAAGTGTTGAGGGGGGCTTCCCTGGTGGCGCAGTGGTTGAGAGTCCACCTGCCAATGCAGGGGACACAGGTTCGTGCCCCGGTCTGGGAGGATCCCACATGCCGCGGAGCGGCTGGGCCCATGAGCCATGGCCGCTGAGCCCACGCGTCCGGAGCCTGTGCTCCGCAACAGGAGAGGCCACAACAGTGAGAGGCCTGCGTTCTGCAAAAAAAAAAGAAAAAAAGAAAAAAATGTGTTGAGGGTCTCAGTTGAGTCCAAAATATTAAGTTCTTTCAGGAGGCAACTGAGCTGGGCTTCAACAACTCAACAGCTCAAAAAAGACAAGTATTCACCTCTGGGATCTAGTGAAGATATCTGAGACATGTTAAAGAGCAACCTCAAATGAGCTTAGCAGTTGCCTCCCAGCAACCATAATCCCCAGCAAGCACTGACCACAGCCCACTGCCTCATGTCACCCCCTTCAGTAGAGGCTCCATCATTCTGGCTCTCTTAGAGATGAAGACCCCAGCCTCTGCTGCACACAGAGGAGACAAAGCTTGCTGGCCTTCCTGGGGCCTAATATCCACCACTAATCTCTCTATGCACCCCCCTTTCCCCATGGGGGAAACAGGACTGGGTTCCATAGTAACTGACTCAGCTTGTGGGGCAGTGCAGCCTTCAGAGACTTCACAGAACACCAGGGAACCAGAAATGAGGAGCTGCTGAAGTTCCCAACTGCCCTACTGGAGTCTCTCAGCCATGCTAACTAAGGACAGCAACAGAGGAGAAAATCCCTGGCCTCTGGGTCTTCCGTTCAAAGTAATACAATTCAGTATTGTATTGACTGAGTATTCTTATTCAGTGATATTGAGAGGCTGGGAGAGCAAGTGTCGGGGAGGTATGCAGAGTAGATGGCAGGGTCTGCTTTTAATAGAGCAAAGTTTAGAACAGGATTTGGGCTCCAAAAAGAGGATACAGAAACAATATACCGTTCCTCCTCCTTCACGGAACATTTTTTTCCCTTTACAGGGAAGTTGCTGTAGACAAGCATCATAAGTACCACAGTCAGGGCCCAGGCCATAACGTAGTCTAACCTGGACCTAGATGGATGGCAGGATAAGCAAGACAAGAGGAGTCTCTATTAACAAAAACTGGACAGATCTACAGTGACATGAGAGAATATACCCATTACCCCAGCAACCACACTAAGCTTTGAATGTCCTTGAAGCCTTCCTTGTCTTCTACCTTAAATATTCAATAGAACCACACTTTATTCCATATTCACGTGCTCTTATATAAAAAATGACTGAAATGAGAATTTTTTAAATCTATACTTTTGAGTAAAATCAACTTTCAGGGAAAATGATTCATGTTCTTCTCATGCAATTCCACACACGTCCTTGGGCAAACTGCTGCATACACCTATATTTAGGCCTCTGAGAGTCAGGAACACAGTGAAGGCCCAGGAGATCTGTTACATAGTCTCCAGAAAACTTCATGGGGGAAATCAATGGTTGTGCCCATGAAGCAGGGCAAGGCATTTGTTAGCTGCCATGAGAACAAAGTTTGAAGAGGAGGGCTTCAGTCACTGGAAGTTCTGGCAAGAGGAAAGCAGAACCCTAAAAATGTGAGGAATGAGGGTGCCAAGTTAATAACGGGGGTATCACGGCAAGGACAGCCACTAGAATCAGGGAACCAAACTGAAAGACTGTTCTACTGATAGCCTCCAGTGAATCTCACTTCTGGTATTCACAGCCTTGTATAGCCCCTCCCCTTGAATCTGAGCTGCCTGCAATCTGGCAGAAGTGATGCTGGGCTAGATCCAGAACAAAGCCTTCAAAAGGTCTACAGCTTCTGCTTTTGCACTCTGGGAGGGATCTAGTCAAAATGTAAGAAAGCTGACCACCCTGGACCACCTACTGTGAGGAACTTCAGACTGGCCACATGGAGAGGAACCCAAGAATCCTGCCAAACAAGGTGCCCTTGGCTGGATGCCCCAGCTAAGTACCAATTTGCCAGCCATATGAGTGAGCCATCTTGGAAGATAACACCACAGGGGGCACAATCACACTGTCCTTGCTGAGACATAGTCAAAATAAAGAATCCTAAGCAGGTTTTCCAGTTCCACGTGTAAGCAGCTTGTAAGTTACCACTCTGTCCTAACAGTAAGTAAAAAACTAAAGAGACTGAAAAATCAACAACTCTTCTTGAATCCTTAGAAGAGGGAAGGGCATGAAGCAAAACACTGCCCCCCAAATGGGAGAGACCAAAAGGAGAACACAGAGAATCACAATTTACCAGAGCGAAGACCCCTAGGCAGGTACCACCGTGGGAACCAGTGCCTGGGTAGGAAAAGCTGAACTGTAATAGAGGAATTGCTGGAGGCTCCGTGCAGAGAACTCTGAGAGCTAAAGACGCCAAGGGGACCCAGTCTTGGAGGGGTCCCCACAATATTGTGAGATTTACCACCAAGAACTCAACCAGATTCCCATAGTCAATACAGGAGAAAAATCTCCTCAAGTTTCTGGCAGGAGGGGAGAAAAAGAAACCATTTGGAAGAGCCAGAGAGCAAGGCCTGCCCTCAGGGGAAACTAGTTAACCAGAGTCTAGCCTGCTGTGGTATTATCAGACCCTAACTGATTTGGGGGCAGGAAAATGCACAAATCCGGTAGCTCTGGCCTTCCACCCAACCTAGCCATCTTGTTTCACCTAAGAGGGGAGGAAAAAAAAAAAAAAAACAAAACCCTGAGGCGTGCTTGTGAAATTCACAGCCCAAAGACACAGACCCACTGAAAGACTGGACCTAATCACAGGGCTATAGAACACTTCCCCTCCCCCCACCTCACCACCACATTACTAAGGCCCATTTACAGCCGTTCTTTTTACTCAGTACAACATGCCCGATGACCAAGAAAAAAATTACAGGGCATACCAAAAGACAAAAAACACATTTTGAAGAAACAGAGCAAGCATCAGAACCAGACATAGCAGGGATGTTGGAATTATTAAACTAGGAATTTAAAACAACTATGATTAATAGGCTAAGGGCTCAAATGGATAAAGTAGACAGCATGCAAAAACAGATGGGCAATGTAAGCAAAGAGATGGAAATCCTAAGAAAGAACTAAAAGAAATGCTGGAGATCAAAAACACTGTAACAGAAATGAAGAATGCCTTTGATGGGCTTATGAGTTGACTGGACATGGCTAAGGAATAATCTCTGAGTTAGAAAATATACCAATAGAATCCTTGAAAACTTAAAAGCAAGAGAACAAAGACTGAAGAATCATAAGCAAACAACTGACTGTTGTTTAAACCACTGAGTTTTGGGGTGAATAGATACCAGGAACACACAGTGAAGCATCAGCCTTTACAGAACTAGCTGGGAAATAGAGTCCAAGTGGGACCTTGAGAAGATGGCTTGACGCTTCCATGCTACTAACCTAAGGCTCCTAAATTTCTTCCTGGGGAGCTCAGGGTCAAGGAACTAAAAGCAGCTCAAGTGCTTTCACCCATTTCCAAACTATAATGAAAATATCCTAAATTTCCACAAATCTCACCCCGATAAATGTGGAAATCACCAAATGTACTTACATAAACTGATAAGCAATGCAAATCTACAACCTTGTCTATTCCTCTGGTGCTCAGAGCTTGCTAGTTCACACCACATTCTCCACATCTCCATCAGCACTGGGGTGGTCTTGAGCTCTCTGTCTTGCCTATATGGTGCCCAACACAGTGATCACATGTGCAGGTACTTAATATCCCACAGAGGACAAAGGTAGCAGAGATCATGATTTCTCGATGGTTTGGGTCAGTCAACACTAGTTGTAAAGTAACGCTGCAAAAGGAAGTACTACTTAAAATTTCCAAGTAGGTGCACAGCTGGTAAAGCTACATGGGGCAAGACATGATGACTTTCTCTTACTATGTAATACCTGTAAGCAATCGCAAAAGAGGTAACAGTTATCAAGGTCTTATTATGGAATGCATAGCTTTGAAGGAAATCCGTAAGATCCGTCTATCCCTCTGTGTCCAGGCAGAGTCCAACCCACTCTTCACCCTTGCTATACAGACCACTTAGAGAAAAGCATGAGATATTATCCAAGAGGTAGCATCCGCCCAACTGAACTTGCTGTAACTGCTAAAACCAACAGGATTCTCAGCCACAGGATGTCACTTCTACTTCCATAGAAATAGACAGGCTTTGGGCAAATTCAAAGTACATGCTTAAAAATAATTTTGCAGCTTCCTTTGAGCCGAGACACACCGTCAGCTGGTATACATTTTAGAGCCCCCATCGACATGTGTCTAGAGAAGGAGTGGATTAATAATAGCTTACATTTCTATAGTGCTTTTCATCCCAAAGGATCCCAAACAAGGGAAACAAGCTGAATCTTTTCTCCTTGTTTAAAGGGAAAAACCCTAGTGAATTTCAAAGCAATCCTAAACATGAGAACTAATTACAAAGAAATTCACTTTTTTAAAGTGTCAGGACATAATTATTATTTTTTTAAACTTAAATAGTATCTACATTCCTTCTGAGAGCTCACAAAGAAATGCCACCATCTCCATCTCAGAAGGCTATCATCTCTTTCCAACAAAGACAACAGTTGCAGTGCCTGGGAGATTTAGAGACATTATGGGTGAAGAGATAAAAATAATAATAATAATTAACAATGGCACAGGAAGCTCCATCTGGAGCATCTGATAACACAGTAGGAAATGGATACAGATGGCAAAAGGTGGGTGGCACAGGGTAGAGCCTGTCCTGATCTCTGGGCTTGGGACCTCAGACACACTCAGATTAGTATAGGCTTAGTTCTTTCCACTCCCTGTGATTCAGATGGAAGTAGCTAGGACAGAGCCAGCATGTTTTACCAGTGTCCAGGAAATTTGGGCTCTAGATCATGGTATTATTCTGTCTGGCACCATGACAAGGTCAATAATACATTTACCAGTGTTTGATAATCCTAGATTAATATAGCTTTTCATTCTCTAAAGTACAGAGTCTTTCTTATCTTTAACCCACGTAGTTTGCATATACTTCCACATAGTAATTCTAGGCACAATGCTGCCTATTCTGAGCTTTTTACCCTGATTGGCAGATAATTAGAACCATGAGATGTCGGCAGGTGTCAAGATAAAAAGACATCATAAACCCAGTTACAGCACAGACAATGGCTTTTTAATAACCTGTTTAAGTCACGCAGTTCCCAACTATCTCACACTTTTAGGATGAGTAGTTACTTGATCCTGGAGGACTGCTGAGCTAGGAGGACCTCTGCTGTTAAAAAAGAACCAACATCTTTAGAGGGACAGTGAAAGTTCACTTCCAAAGAGGCAAAACCGAAAAAAGCCATCACAAAAATACTCAGAAAGGAAACAGGATTTCTTTTTCATCAATTTGTTTCCTCTCTACAGAGATGCCAAACCAGCGTGAGGTGGACAGACACCCTCCCATCTGCTACTGTTAGTGAACATGACCGTATGATGAATAAGGCAGAAAATTAAATTGCTGAGAAGATAAAATTATCTCGTTGGGGAAAGAGAATATATTAATTGCATTGGGACTCTAAATAAAGCCATTCTTTCTCTTTAGTGTCATAATTTGAGATTTGAGTGTATACCACTTACTTCATATTCTTTACGATGACTATATTCTCAGCATGGGATAGATGTGTAAAGGGGAGAACTTTCTGCCACTGTGTCACTGGGAAGAAAAACGCTGCCATTATGACACACACCCTCCCTCAGAGAGGGTTTTGTGAACACAAAAGATATCTCCCCTTAACTTGATTTTTTCCAAAAAAGGTATTGATTCCACAAATCTTCAGAAAGGATCTATTATTTGCATAGCCTTGTGTTAGGTGCTGCAGGGATACAAAAGTCTGAGAGGTTTTGCCTTTGAGAAGCTGCAAAATAAGATATACATGCATTAAAAAAATAATACAATAAAAGAGGTGCCTTAAGGTAGGCTATCATTTGGTGCTAACAGCATATTAAAAATAGTAAGTACTATTCATATAACAAAATGAGAGAACTCTGAAAACTGAAGAATCCAAGGGAGTCTTTGAAGAACAGGTCCTTGAAGAAAGATAAAATTTGAGTTAGCCAGAAGAAAAGGGGATATTCCAAGTTGGAAGCTGGTGTAGGATTTACTCGAATAATGGCACTAGGATAAGAATATAAAGACTTGATTTAGGGACTGGGAATTCAGGCTAGCTTAAGTGATGAGCTCCTTTAGGGCCAAATTTTGAGGCTCCTTAATGCTTAATTCAATGATACTCAAGTAGTTTGGATTGTGCAACCTATTAGCAAAGATTTTTAGCACACCCCCAATTATTTGTATATACATAATACATGTACAATGAATTGATATATCATGCACTTTAAAGAACATATTTTAAAGAATGAAATCAACAATAGTTCTTTTAAATTTTGTATTTATGGTACAAAAATTATTTTGTCATAAGTTTTTTTTTTTTTTTTGCGGTACGCGGGCCTCTCACTGCTGTGGCCTCTCGCGTTGCGGAGCACAGGCTCCGGACGCCAGCGGCCATGGCTCACGGGCCCAGCCACTCCGCGGCACGTGGGATCTTCCTGGACCGGGGCACGAACCCGTGTCCCCTGCATCGGCAGGCGGACTCTCAACCACCACGCCACCAGGGAAGCCCAACTTTGTTAATCTTTTAATAATGTTTGGTGACATAGTGATCCAAAAGTCTGGCTCTACATTTATTTTATTCTGATAGTTGGTTTTAGTGGCTGATACAGGTGGCAACAGATATGTGACTGGTTTGGGTTTTTTTTTCACTTTTAAATAAAGAAGGACTCTCAATAGAATTTACAATTAAGTTCAGCAACATTCTATGCTTTGTGTCAAATGCCTTTAAACACCATTAAAATGTTTTTGTTTTCTGAAGTTAAAGACAAATTTACCATGAAGCTAATGAAACTTCAGTGCAAGACCCCTCACCTGCCTGAGCATCTCCCCTGTAATGTATCCACATGGTCATATATTTCAGTAAAGACTGCAGAGGTGAGATAAAGGTATGACATTTTGAGCACAATTAAGACCAGTGTTTCTTCCCACTCTGACTGCCTCTATGACACTTTCTTTGTGTTACATGTGGCATAACGGGCTGCAAGTACTTTTTGGATCTGAATAAGGGGAAATAGAGCTGGGAGCACATTTAGCTCAGGTTTAGTGAGATATATTTATATGGTTCCTAGGCTCTTCCATACGTACTTAGGTTAACACTAGCCATCCCAATAGAAGATGCCTTCCAGGAACGTTCCTGCCCACTGTGCTTACTCGTGTGTGGTTATGACATGAAGATGCAATGTGAGTGTGTTCTATGGTGTGCGGGGTCAAAAATATGTGAAAGTGGAAGAGAAACAAGGTTTGAAATTATGGAACCAGAAGCGAGTCTGTGGAAAATTCTTCCAGGCATCAGGTGTGTAAGATTTTAAGCAAAGGATCCGGTTTTCAGTGGAAATTATCTGTCATCATATTCAATTTTAAATAAATCATAGATTTTTTTAGTTTTGCTTTTTTACTGTATTCACATGAAACAGAATTTATCATAATTCCTGTGTTTGCAAGACACAAACCTATAGCAATCCTACAACCAGTGGGTATGTCTGTATATGAAGTCACATATTTTGTGTATCCAGCTATCAGAGCACATCTTACCATGACTCACATATCTTGTCCTGGTGCAATCTGGCAGTTCCAGATAAAGGGGCTACAAGATTGCCATCAACATAGCAAAACAAAAAAAGAATGAGTTTTCCTATGACAGAACTCCTACACATGTTTATCAGTAAGTCAGAATATATAGCATAAGAATAATTTGATTATACAGTTATGTAGCTCACTACAACATAAGGGCAGTTTTTAAATGCACTTGAATTTGCTCTAATAAACTAGTATTGTTCGTTCAAAGAGCATTTAGTCCTGCATGATAAAATATGAAACTCCCCCAAATCTTACATCTCAAACATAAACATGATAGAGGGTTCCCCAAATTTGACTATAACTTGAAAAATCTGTGTAACATTATTAATAGCAATTATTATCAAAATAAAAAACAAATTTTGATCAGTCATGCTAAAGAAAGTATGAATTATCTTTCTATTTTGTCTTTAGAAAATATTGCAAAGTGATTGTCATATGAAGGGGTGCTCAAAGAAGATGCAGCTAAAAAAGTACAGAAAAATGGTGTTATAGAGGCACGTCAACAGTTCATTTATAAAAACATTATGTTATTTTTCTGGATCTTGTGTTGTTTTGGTATTTTCTGCTTTTTAAAATGAGTAACTATTGTGATTTCTTTTCTCATTCTAAATAAATGTTCATTTTCACACTTGATTTTACATTTTCAATTTTATCTTTTTTCTCTTAAAGAGGCTTCCAAAACTAACTCAGGTTCAAGGTCCACAAAACCTGAATATGCTCTTTTTACCTGCTCAGTTTATAAGTATCTTGCTAATTTAATGGCTTCATACTATCACTAACTAAAAACTCAAGCACTATGTACACTAAAGTGAGATGTATTATTAAATGTAAGAATTCATATTTCAAGTTGTCAGTTCAGTAATTTTGAATCATTTTGACCAAATTTTTGTCAGACCTGATTAGTTGCATTATTTTTACTGCATAATGTGTCTTGCAAAGCGTTTACACTATGAAGAGAAATAACAGCTTGGCCTTTTTTTGTTGCTCTCCTATACTTGCAGTTACTATTCTCTTTAATCTGTGATTTCTTTCTAAAATCTTTTTAAGCCACTGGCTCATTCATTAAAGCATACAATCAATAAATCATAGCTAGATGCATTTAAATAGAAAAACATCACAGTATGCTGGAAGCTAACCCCCAAAATGAGGGTATAACTGCTATCCTCAAAGCACTTTGAAACTTCAGCTATTACTTCAAGATATCTCAGGTACCATGAGTGACATGGTCATCTGTCATAGAGTGTGAAAGATAGTACCTGTATCAATCTGCATATGACATGTTAGCAAAGTTTAATTTCTTTTTTTTTTACTTAAAAATATGTATAATTATTTACCTAGTATAGAAATAGGAATAAAAAGTTCTACCACATTCTCATATTCCAGTGGATTGTCTTTCATAACTCCTGAGTATACCCACCTCACTCTGGAGATTACTGGTCTAGTGAATGGGTGTAAAGTATTTTGAAAAAAAGAAACCATAGAAGATTTTTGAGCAATGGAGAGACATTAGAGCAGTATTTGGGGGAATTATTTTAATGATGCTGTCCAAGATGGATTGAACACTTGAATTTGGAGGTAGAAAGATGAGTTAGGAGGCCAGAGCAAAAATCTAAAAATGAGGTGATATGAATGAAAATTAGTAGTGTGGAAATGAGAATAAGAAACAAGACACAAGACAAACTGACCTGATAAATGAAGAATAAACAGAATTTACAATGCACTCATTCATCAGACAGGTTTTGAAGGTGTGGGTGGGTTTAGGACATTTGATTAACTGGTATATTTCCTGTGATTACATCCAGTATCAAATTACCAGACTATGTCCTCTGGGAAAGCAGAGTGTTAAAGTGCCACAACCACGCAAAATAAACATACGAGAGAAATTAAAACAGTACACATAAACATATGGGATTCAGCTGTCTAATTAAAATCCTAGTGAGCCAACAATGGCCTAAAACTGTAAGAATTCAGTGACTGCCAGAAGAAAGCAGCAAATCAGACACTCAAAGTGGAAACAGATTTGTCTCAACTGACACTTCCTATCAAAAATTAGCAAATTTAAAACACCAGTTAAAACCAGCTCAGCCAGAAATATCCAAAGGCTATAACAAATTTTAGATCTTTAGAGTGATTTGATTCAGAAGATCCTCAGTGAACTAGACCTTTTTCCTTATTGATAGACTGGAGCATTGAATAACACAGGACAGAATGAGCAAAAATACCAACTCACACTAGTTCAAAATGTCTATATTATTAAACCCTTTCTTTTTTGCATTTAGTTATTTTATTTTTGTTAATTTTTTTCAAATTAGTAAATTTTTCAGGGTTAAATATTAAATGAAAGTATAGCTGATTCACTTTGTTATACAGCAGAAACTAACACACCATTGTAAAGCAATTATACTCCAATAAAGATGAAAAAAAAACTTCTAATAAAAGCTTTGTCCTGCCCTACAACCACTTAGCCTCCCAATTCTTCTTCCTATAATCATATTTAAATAATTCAGTAATTATATAAAAATCTTTAGAAAACTTGCTATTTTTTCATTTAACATTTTTAGTCATGACATTTTTGCTTTATGCTATGAGAAATAAAGATTTATCTGTTTGTTCCACTGCCAACCTAGTTTTCCGCAATTCACCCAACAGCACTATATCTGGTGGTGTGTTGGAACCTTCTTGTACCAGATTGCAAGAGCCCATTGTTTTAGGAATATTGCAAGCCAAGTGTTAAACACAGCCATTATTAAAAATTAAATTACACAGGGCTTCCCAGGTGGCGCAGTGGTTAGAAATCTGCCTGCCAATGCGGGGGATACAGGATCGAGCCCTGGTCCGGGAAGATCACACACGCCGCGGAGCAACTGGGCCCTCATGCCACAACTATTGAGCTTGCAGGCCACAACTACTGAAGCCTGCACTCCTAGCGCCTGTGCTCCGCAACAAGAGAAGCCACCGCAGTGAGAAGCCCACACACCGCAAGAAGAGTAGCCCCCGCTCGCCACAACTAGAGAAGGCCCGCGCGCAGCAATGAGGCCCCAGTGCAGCCATAAATAAATAAATAAATAAATAAATTTATTAAAAGAAATTAAATTACACAAACATAGTTAAATTAATTACATTAAAAACAAAGGCAATGAATACTCAAAACTTACACTTCCTAATTATGTTACTACCTTTTACTATTATCTATGTTACTGAGGTTATTTACATTTATTGTATCTCTATGGTAGAAATACTATATAATGGCATGCTACTACACATATCTTCCCAACTCTGTGTTTAGTGAGGTCACAGTAGTAGCTTGACATTGATCATAGTGGAAGTATTTCACCACATAAATCAGCAAATGCCACAACTCCAGGTTTGATTTATTGACTTGATGATTGTCTATACTTGTTTAGAGACAAGAAAATAATGGAGAAAAATTTTAATAATTTGGATAAAATGGGGACTTCCCTGGAGGTCCAGTGGTTAAGACTTCGCCTTCCGATGCAGGGGGTATGGGTTCGATCCCTGGTTGGGGAGCTAAGATCCCATAGGCCTTGCGGCCAAAAAACCAAAACTTAAAACAGAAGCAATATGGTAACAAGTTCAATAAAGACTTTAAAAAAAAAGGTCCACATCAAAAAATAAATAAATAAAATAATAATTTAGGTGAAATGTAAACGTGTGTTATGTTTGTATCCATTGCATCATGAATAGATAAAAAAATGAGGGAATATTTTTCCATTATTCAAAAAATATTATACATTTCAGCAAAGAGGTTGCTCATGTCACTGGTCAATGAGTGAAGTTCTGACATGTCTTTATTGTTTCACGTCTTTCTTTTTATTATTTTTTTTTTTGCGGTACACGGGCCTCTCACTGTTGTGGCCTCTCCCATTGCAGAGCATGGGCTCCGGACGTGCAGGCTCAGTGGCCATGGCTCACGGGCCCAGCCGCTCCGCGGCATGTGGGATCTTCCCGGACCGGGCCACGAACCCGTGTCCCCTGCATTGGCAGGCGGACTCTCAACCACTGCGCCACCAGGGAAGCCCTTCTTTCTTATTTTTTAAGGGAAAAGAAAATTCAACTAACATTCATATCCAAAGTATGTTCCTTTGTCAGTTGTAACCATAGGTCCACAATGGTTCAAGAATTCGGCAAATATCAACAAAACATGTGAGAATCAATTGCTTTATGGAATTTACAAAATACAGTTTTGTATATTTTATTATTAAGTGTATATTGTGGGCTATGTATCCTTTATAGAAGTAAAATTTATAATAAATGTATGTATATAAATATGTCCATTTTTGAGAGGTATTTGTTAAACATTCACTAGCATATTACTGGTTACATAACGATTTTTATTAAGTTAATAAACAATATTTGCATAATGTGATAATATAAATATTCACTGAAGGGCTAAATATGTTTTCTTTCTTGGATAAATGTTTTTCCTGAAGTTTCTGTCTTTCTTTTTTCCTTGCAGAATTTTTATTATAGTAATTCTCCACTTTTATTTCTGAAAGCTCTATCATATTAGGAATACTATGGAGTCTTTTACAGGTATGGGGAGAAATAACTCCCTGCTAGAGCCCTCTGGCATTTCACTGCAATTTGATTATTTTCTAGGCCTATGGGACAGGAGTTATCCTGGGACATTACTGACTCTTTTTCCCTAGCATATTGCAACATAACATTTAACAGTGTAACAATGTTCCTTGACATGGATCTTTTGCATGTATTTTATAAGGCATTCAATGTGCCCTTTAGACCCAGAAACCTGCTTACTTCAGCTCTCATATTACATATTTGATAAATTCCTCCTCTCTGTTTCCTCTGCTATCTCTTCCTAGACCACCGATTACTTTATTGCTCCTTTAACTCTCTTCTCCCCTATTTTCCATATCTTTGACTTTTTGTTATACCATCTGAGAGATTCTCTTTTGTTGATATTTTTTCAGCCATTATATTTTTGCTTTTCAAAAGGCTTTTATTGTTCTCTTTTATCTTTTTATTTTACCCTTGTTTTATGAAAGTAGTATCTTTCTTATCTCTATAAGGTATTCATTTTTTTTCTCTTTTGAGGTTCTCTGCACTGCTGCTGTTTTCTCTGGCTTTATGTTATTTATTTGTTTACCTCTGTCTCTTCTGTCACACAGTAAAGTTTCTACAATTCTTTGCTGTTCCATGGTTGCCGTTCATACTGACATGAGGCACAAACACATCAAAAAATGGTTGGGAGTTCTGTGTATGTTAACAGTGTTTTAATCAATGGATTTCACTTTGTGGTAGGTATGTCCAAGGAGATGTCCAAGGGAATCATCTGGGGGAAATTTCAAGGCCAGCATGTGGAAGTCTATGACAGTTGAATTTCTTCAGAAATTCAACTTCCTATGGGGCAAAGTGCAACTGCTGTCAGTGTTACGCCATCAATCTCTTTTAGGCCCTACATCTCACTTCCACCGTCCTCTTTATCTGGCATCTCTAAATCTAAAGGCTCTGTGAAGTTCTGTGGAGGCAAATCAAATTTCTATGATTCTATGTTCTCTTTTGAAAACACTCAGCGGTAAAATTCCACCTCTTAGCTATACTGGTTATTTCTATTCCACCTACATTTATTTGTTTGTTTGTTTGTTTGTTTGTTTATGGCTGCATTGGGTCTTCGTTGCTGCGCACGGTCTTTCTCTAGTTGCAGCGAGCGGGGGCTGCTCTTTGTTGAGATGCGCAGGCTTCTCATTGCAGTGGCTTCTCTTGTGCGTGGCACCGGCTCTAGGAGTGCAGGCTTCAGTAGTTGCAGCACGTGGGCTCAGTAGTTGTGGCTTTCAGGATCAGTAGCTGTGGCACACGGGCTTAGTTGCTCCATAGCATGTGGGATCTTCCCGGACCAGGGCATGACCCCGTGTCCCTTGCATTGGCAGGTGGATTCTTAACTCAGTAGTTGTGGCACACGGGCTTAGTTGCTCTGCGGCATGTGGGATCTTCCCTGACCAGGGCTCCAACCCGTGTCCCCTGCATTGGCAGGCAGATTCTTAACCACTGCTTCACCAGGGAAGTCTCTCCATCTACTTTCTGATTCCAGAATTACACTGAAATCTTCCTGGTTTCCAATAATGGCAGAAAATGTTTTCAGGCCACCCTCCCACTGAAAATGACTAAAATTGCCAGTTCAAATATTTGTTCAATCTTCTTTACAGAAGCAAAGAAATCACAAGTTATTATGCAATTTTCAGGCCAAAATTGAAAGGAATGCAGAGACTAGAGAGATAAGCCAGCACAGAAGCAGAATTGCCCTGATGGTATTGACAACCAAAGGGGATAAAATCAAGGCCTAGGGCCCACACACTGTGGAGATTCTAGTAAAAGAAGCTCTTCTCCGTAAACTAGGGCTCCAAAGGACTACAACTTCAGAAAATAGTAAAGCGTTATCAGCTGGGTGGGTCAAGGAACCCTGAGCCAGTATTTGCTGCTGCCTGACAGAAACAATGCAAAACTTCTCTGGAGGTGGCAAACAGGATAAGTAAAAAGAAATTCAAATCGACACATGTCATAGTGAAAGAGCAGAACCTCAAAGATAATAATAAACTTAAAAATCATAAAAGAATCCAGGGATAAGAAGGAGATTAAAATGAGCAACAGGCTGACAGTTAACTTCTCAACAGCAACATTGGAAGCCAGAAGATAGTGGAGTAATATCTTTAATGTGCTAAAGGCAAATATTTGCCAACTGGAATTCTACAACTAGTAATTGTTCAGGAATAAAGGCATAATAAGGATATTTTCAGAACAGCAAAAACAGAGACACTTCGCCACAGATAGATCTTCAACAAAGGAAATTCTAAAGGGTGCATTTGGGCACAAGGAAAATACTCTTAGAATGCTAAAGACAAAAGAAATGAAGAGCAAAGTAAAGTGGTAAGTATGTAGATAAATCTAAATAAACATTATCTATAGAGTATAATAATAGTAATATCCTTGTGTTAATCAATTCATGACAACAGTACCATGTAAGACAGAAGCAAGGTATGTGAGGTGAAGGTGTGTCCTAAGGACCTTGTATTGTCCAAGAAAAGGATAAAGGTTTTGGTTAACTTTAGACTATGATGAATTAAATAGTCATGTTGTAATTTCTAGGAAAACCACAAAAGGAATAGAAATAGAAGAGCATAGGATTTCCAGATGCAATTAAGGTAGAAATCAATAACAAAAGATAAGTAGAAAATAAGTTTAAAAGTTAAGAAATAAACCTCCGAATTTTGCACTGGTCAAAGAAGAAGTCATACTGAAAACGAAATTATTTTAAACTACAATATAGTGCTACATCAGACCCCTTTCATCTTGGAAGGGCTAGCCGTTCACCCACAGAAGGGTAGATCGCTAAGTCAGACTAATTTTATGGGAATTCTCCCGCTAGAGGATGGCCTCTATCCCATTCTCTTTGACGTTGCAGGTATAAAGAGTTTTTATTGTTTACTTTCATTTTAGAGAAGTCTCTAGAGGAAAAGGAGATGAACACATGTTTCAATCGGCCACTTGTAGCCTAAATTCCATTATGTCATTTAAGCAGCTATAAGAAATAACACAATATCATGTACTATTTCTTCCATTTTTCCTCTCTTTAAGCTTTCAAAATTTTGCCATTTAAACAAACAAACAGTCCCTATCTACATTTTTATTTTCAAGTACAGGACAGATTCATTCACCAGCTATCTATGTTTCTGAGAATTTTCACTATTTTGAAAGACTCTCTAAGGATAAAATTCCACTTATTTTCATTAAAGGAATATATCTATACTTAAAACATTTTTACAAGCATCCTTAATGCACTTTCAAAAAATTCTTCTTCACATTAACTCAGGTAATAAAACCAGCTTCCTTGCAATGAAAACCAGCTGGTGTCCGCCTCCTGATTTTTTTTTTTTCTCTTTTATCCAGTTGAAGTGAAGGAATATTTATGGTGGGTTAGAGAAAACATGCACAGAAAATGGTCACAAAATCCTATGTACATACAGAATGGGTGTATGTCTTGACCCATTCTGTGTTAAAGGTAGGAAATTTTGAGCCAGGTATATTATCTGAAACAGAAAATCAGCTTAACAATAATAACAAAAGCAGACAAAAACAATCTCCAACTGGATGTAGTCTCAAACATGTTGACAAACCATAGAAACTAAAGACTACATTTTGCTTTCCTGGATATGTATGAGTTAATCTGCATACCAAATAAAGGCCTATTTTGGTCTATTAACAGAGTGTGGGTTAAATACTTTTCAAATGGAAAATTATTATCCATATGAGAAAATAATATTTCATTCATATCTTTAAAAGTATTTCAGATAAAAATTTAATTTCCAGAAGTAGACAACCTGCTAAATAATAATTTATAGGAGTTTGCTCACCTTACATAACAGCACTCTATTTTCAGCAAGTACACAGTTCACTGAATTTTCATTCGTTTGAAAAAAAATCTGTATTAATAAAACAATTTGTAGTAATAAAATACTACTGTTAAGAGAAAGCAGGCCATACTCCAAACCTCCCCACTTTGAAAAAACGTAGTAGAAGGTTAGAATCAGACTAATTGTATATAGTGAAGAAACATGAGGTCAAATTCTGCATCAACATATTTCAAGCTAGCAGTATGTCTTGCTGTTCTTATCGCTACCTCTATCCTAGACACTAATTTCAGTCTTTTTATATTTTGGTTGGTTTTTTAAAATTAAACACATGGATTCAGTCTACTAATAAAGTATGCCTATTAACTACTTTGTTTTTAGAAAGATATTCTCCATAAAAAGAAAAGGAAAAAACTTTTAAAAGACCTCTAAAAGTTAATAGGACATATACTTTTAATTATACACTAAAATGTGTGACAGGTTTAATTTTTCAGGAGTGGTACCATGTCTCTTTAGATGCCAATCCAACAATTTGTCTTTGTACAAAGGGTGCCTGCCTATCCACCACTAGCCCAGCGAATCTCACTCCATCAATTAGGAGACATTGTTACTTTATTGCAGTCATCTGTAGAATCTAGTGGTTCTCCATTAATGTACTAGGTCCCTGAAATTAAAGATAGAAAGGGAACAGAGTCCAGTTGGATGTGTAAAGGGAGGACTCCCCTGGTGGCACAGGGGTTAAGAATCTGTCTGCCAATGCAGGGGACACGGGTTCGAGCCCTGGACTGGGAAGCTCCCACATGCTGCAGAGCAACTAAGCACGTGCACCACAACTACTGAGCCTGCGTGCCACAACTACTGACGCCTGAGAGCCTAGAGCCCGCGCTCTGCAACAAGAGAAGCCACCACAATGAAAAGCGCGCACACTGCAACGAAGAGCCGCCCCCACTCACTGCAACTAGAGAAAGGCGGCTCGCAGCAACGAAGACCCAATGCGGCCAAAAATAAATAAAAAAATAAATTTATTAAAAAAGAAAGAAAGAAAGTGTAAAGGGAAGCTGGGCACAATCTAATTTAATTATCAAGGTTGGAATTATTCCAGGACTCCATCTGCCATAAGGAAAGTACCCTGGGATCTTTAATGACCACACGTGGTCAGGATTCCAGTTTTACAGCTCACCCAATTAATTGCAAGCACATCTTCTGCTATACCATTAGGTGACAGGACTGGGGAATCCACTCTGCTAATTAAGAACTTCAGGCCTTGTGTTAGTTTCCCAGAGGACTTTTCAGGGTCCCTGGGTATGCGTACATGGCCACATAAAGGTACACTTAATAAGAGATACTTCTATCATAGATCGTGAACAGGAGAGTCTTCAGACAGTTCTCCACCCTATCAGGATTGGATAATCTCTACAGCACAAGTCAGACTAGAAAATGCTGGACTCTTGGGCAGTTCCCAAGAGCCAACCCCTACTCCATCTCTTTTTTATGGACAAGGGTAGAATGTACAAATTGCCTTGCATAGTCCTACATGCCCTCTGGAGGAATTCACCCCCACTCTTTGCAGCAGGTCTCATTTCAAGACCTTAATATACTCTTAAGGAGGGTAAAAATCCTCATTTTTTCATATTCTTACATTAAAATGTAACTCTATCTTCCTCAATTTTCCTGTCTTTGAAGGAAGCATAATGTTACCTGCCATCTCAAAAAAGTGAAGTCTGAAGAATATTTTTCCCAAAGTGAAAAATAGGAAAACCTCTTCAAATAGCCTAGCTCAGTGGTTCCAGACATCATTCCATTGACCAATGGCATCTGAATCACTTTTGAAATTTGCTAAAAATAGAGATTCCCAGGTCCCAATACAGAGCTACTGAATCAGAATGACCAAGGATGGAAGCCAAGTATTTGAGTTTTCAACAAGCTGGTGAGATCAATCTGCTTGTTTGAAAACCACTGGGCTCTGACTTCCTTTGGAGGGAAAATAACAAAGGCCCATTCTGTGATTTTGAAAAGAAAACCTTCTTCATCCATCACACACAGTACACACAATATCTTTCTCCCTTTTCTGTGCTTATTTGCTTTCTTTCGTGCCCCTTGCGTTGCTTCTATTTTAGATCCCATCATCTCAGTTATCAAGCTTAATTTCTTTCTTCCCAGGAAGCACTGTATAAAATTACTGTGGGATCTTACTAAAGTTGATGCTAATTAACCCAACCATATTTATTTTCACACTCAGATAATATGAGTAATCCACGAGAGACACTGAACTTTAGACACGAGGAAAGTTAAAATGCCTATGACGCAAATAGAGGCATTAGAAAAAGATTATTGGACAATTTAAAACTAACTGAATGCTACTTTTTCCTGTTACTGTAGCTGATGTTCCAACATAATCGTTTGTTTTTAATTCGTGGGAAAAGAGATGTTTGAAGACATGGCAGAAAACTGGTACCATGGCAGCCAGAGTGGAACAAAGACGGCAAAAACTTTCTAACGCAATCGAGATTTTATTCATCTGTAAAATAAGATGGTTTGTAGTGCAGGATCTCTTAATTCCCTTCTCACTCTAAACTGCCAGCAGTCCATGAATGTTCATAATCATTGAACAAAATCCTCAGCAACTTAGCAAGAACATGAACATGTAAAATTATCAAAGTCACCTGTTACTCTTAGACCTGGAAGAAAGAGGTGGCTTCAATAAAGGAATCCAAGAAATATTTCTAGGACAAATAGGATGGCCTATTGCCCAGGTTTGCTCAGTACTGAAGGATTAACCAGGACACAGGATTTTAGTGCTAAAACCTGGACATTTGTAGCCAACCATGATGGCTGGTCAGCCTAAAGCCGAAGGTGGAGTTCATGAGCTATAAATGAAAAATTTTACCTTGTAAATGTAATTAAGCTTTTGACACACTGAGAGGTGAAGATGGAGCTCCCCAGATTTTAGACAGGTGGCTGGGATATGATAAGTTATTTCTAATCTTCTGAGGTATCCCAACCATGATTAAAAGAAAAATAGCATTTGAGCATAAAAGGACCTAAGGTATGATCTGAATAAAAAGCAACAGAGCACTTGAGAAGGAATGTAAACAATACCTTTATCAGAGAGGGATCTGGGGATTGTATTGTACATAGCAATGATTTATACATGGCACTTCAAACTGAAGAGGCCATCAGGAAGTGAACTATTTAAAAAGAATCTAGCGCCTCCCAAACAGTTACAAAAACCTACAAATAAAACGGGCAACTGACTTCTCACAGGGGTAAACATGGATATGCTTAGCAACTGAACCTATTTACCGGACTCCCCAGTGTGTATTTCTGACCCTCAGATATGCTCCATGGATTTAGGCAAGAACAAGGATCCATCCAGAGAACTTATAAAGAGATGGATTCATAACATTAAGGAATTATTTCATTTTGTGTTAGAGTTGATACAATATACACCATGAGGTTAAACATGTATGTCTGGGGAGAGAGGATCCTGGGAAGATGGTAGAATAGGAAGTGCCAGGAATCTGTCTTCCCACAGACAACAATCACACTAGCAGGATCTGTCTGATGTAACTATTTTGGGAACTCTGGAGTCTATTGAAGGCTTGCAACTTTCAGGGGAAGTTGGACAGTAAATTGCAGTTGATTTCAGTCAGTTTCAGCTCTTACCAGAGGAAATGAAAGACAAAAGAACTATAAGGTATACAGAAAACAAGTAACAGATTGACAGAAGTTCTTCCTTATTAGTAATTACTTTAAATGTAAATGGATTAAATTCTCCCATCATGGCAGTAAGGAAAAAATACCATGATCCAACTATATGCTGTCTACAAAAGACTCACTTTATATTCAAAGACACTAACAGATGGAAAGTGAAAGGATGGAAAAAGATATTCCATGTAAATAGTAACCAAAAGAGAGCAGGATATTGCTATATTAATATCAGACAAAATAGAGTTTAAATCAAAATACGTTTCTAATGGGTATAGAGTTTCAGTTTTGCAAGATGAAGAGAGTTCTGGAAATGGATGGTGGTGATGGTTGCACAACAATATGAAGGTACTTAATATCACTGACCTGTACACTTAAAAATGCTTAAGATGGTAAATTTTATGCTATGTGTATTTTACCAGAATAAAAAAACAATTTTAGGAAAAAAAAATTGTTTGTATTTATACAATCTCCTAATTCAGAAAAGGACTCAGCTTTTTAGGAGGTGGTAACCATGTTTGCAGAGACAATAAGGTAACCTCCATTATGATTTATTAAAACATGGTAAAGAAAAGATCTAATAGTAATAGCTTGTCCATATAACCAATGAACTAGCTTTTTTCAACCCATTTTTTGACTGACTTCTCAGCTACATTTAACTCAGCTTATCACTTCCTCTTTTTATATGAACAAAATATCAAACTTCTAAATATAAAAGTTTCTAAATCTAATTGTGTAATAATGTCCTGACAAGCCCTATTAGAGCCTGAGGCAAAAGGAGAATTCAGTAATTCTGACCTCGCCTTTATTTAAAAGTTTGATGTTTTAATCATCATGGACTTTTTGCATTAACTAGGTTTTTTTTTCAAATACTGCATTAAAATTTATTTATAATAATTACTGGGGTTTTGGGCACCCCCCCCCCTTAAATTTTGTGTCCTGAGGTGAGTCCCAGCCCTGAAAGGACTCTTCCTGTCACTTCTGTGATATCACAGTCTGCTAGTTTTCCCCTCTCTTTCTGGCCTCTCCTTCTCAATCTTTTTTGCAGTTCTTCCTCTGTCCGTCATCTAAATGCCAATGTTCTTCAGGATTCTCATTAAGTCTTCTCTCCTTTCTCTATACATATAGTCTGGATTATCTCAGTTACTTCCACGTTCTACTGATTCTCAAACTGTTTCCCCTTTGCTTTACCCTCAGCCATACTAGCAGCCACACTATATGGATAATTTAACCCTGATCTAAGCCCAATCCTCTGCGTTTTGGGTCAATTTCTGTTCCTGTGATGCATTTCTCGAGACATACTTCCCACTCCCAGTGATGTACTTCCTCTTGCCATTAAATCTTTGTGCTCACCAAAAACCCTCTCCCCACCTCCCTCATGCCCGCTTCATACCCTAGGGTATAGGAAGGGAGAGAAAGAAACAGAAACCCTCCAGCCCTCCATTTTATCCTTTCCTCCACTTCAACGTCCAATTGCTCAGCTCTGCCAAAATATCTCTCAACTTCACAACTTCATACACACTGTCTTCTCTATTCTGGCATATTTCCTTACTTGCTAGCAAACTCTTACTTTTCCTTCAGGTTTCAGCCCACATATCCCTTCCAGAGAGACCTTCTCTGCCCTCTAGATTAGATTAGGTTCCCCTGCTATGTGTGCCTATAGGGCTCTGTACCTTCTCTTTCATATTTCTTATGTTTTATTGTAACTACTTGTCCCATTTCCTGTCTCCCCCGCTAGACCATAAACTCCATGAAGGCGGAAGCCATGTCCATCTTGTTCATTATTATACATCCAGCTTTAACACACTGCTCAGGATTTATCAGCCACTCGGTAAGTAATTATGTAAGGAAAAGAGGGTAGTCAGAGAGAATCAAACACCATCTAAGCAGAACCAGTGCAATCAATGAGCAGTAGAGCAAATAAGCAAAAGGCAGCAGATGCAAAGATCACAAAATCCAGCCATTATTAGGAAGCAGCTAAGAAGGAGCTCCCAGTTTTTTCTAATCCTGTACACATCTTTTCTGCTAAATAGCCTGGACTCCTTGCCCTAGTACTATCTGTATAATAGGCACAGCACAATCCATTTGTTGGCTTGGCTGACCTGGGGCCTCTGAAATCTTGGCAGACATCTGCAGGGCCATCTGGCCTTTAGCATCCCTCCTGAAACTCATTTCTGCTCTTCTGTGATCAAATGCTCTGCCTATTGATCTTTTCCAGGATGTAGGGTTTTACTTGCTGTTTGCTGGCTATTGCATCTCACCAAAGAGTAGTACAGAATGGCTTCACACAGCAGTAAGGAAGAGATTCAAGCTGGCCAGGTCGCAAAAGCTCACTGTGAAGCTTAGAATCCCTTCTTAACAAAGTTAGGTTTATAATGTTCTTCCAAAAAGATTATGCTGCTCAAACAGGAAGCTCATATTATACAGTGTGTGACTAACACATATGGTTTTACTGGTCAACAATTTGAAACAAGTTCAATTCCATAGACTAAAGAAAAACAAACCCTCAGTTGCTTAACTTTTAGCCTGTTCATTGAAAACTGATGGGATATATATAAAACAAAAGGCAATAAAGTCAAGCTAAGAAATGTAGAACTTGGCTCTGGGGGACTTCACTGAAGACTGCAGAAGAAAGAGACTTTTCTCATCCCAGGAGAATGAAGACTGTCACATGAGCTGGACATAAGCACAAAACATCCAGTTTTCTGTAATCCTCAAAAAAGTGCAAAATAAATAAATAAATAACAAAAAACACAGAAGAGAGAACTTCATTAACTTCACTGTGTGTGGTTAATACTCCCTATTAGCATGTGAGGATTTGTCAGAAGACACTCAGAGCTTCCCCGACGACACATAAGGGCTAAGACTCACACAGCTAATAAACCTCTCTAACTAGTTAGCATCATCTATAAAAATACTAAAGCCTTAAATATTATAAAATGGTAGAGCTGAATGTGAATCTCATTGAAAGCATTTTTTCTACATCATAATAATCACGAGCCCTATTTATAATGTGATGCCAAAGACAGACAGACACTGCTTAATGTTTGGAAAAAGATCTTATATGTGCCACTCCACTGCAGAGGCTCTGCATAGTAAATATGAGTACATTTCTGATCCATTTTTCCTGGGCAATATGTAAGCCACAGGAGCTTCGAAGCAGGCAGGAGGAGACATCCTGATAACACAAGCAAGACTTGATACTCTGACTGCTTCCCAAACTGCAAAGTATAAAACTCCCTTGCAGCAGAGTCCTGCATTTTATTACTATGTGCCCCACTCCTGGCTTTCCTTGCAATGCCATATCCTCATATTTTCCTTCCAATTAGAAATTCATAAGGGAAATCTGCATACCAAAAGGTATAATCTGGGATACATGTTAGATCTTTTCCCCCACAGAGGACAGAGTTACCAGCCCCTTGAGATTTTTTTTTTTCAAGTCTAGCTGACACTTTGGTGCCAACAATAACTGCTGGTTAAACAGCTAATCAGCCAAGATGAGGTCTTTTGTTCTCCTGCTTTTGTGACTTCTCTGTTTTTTTTTTACTTTTATTTTTATTTTTGAACATTTAAAGTTGCCAACAGGACTTCCTTAGTGGCACAGTGGTTAAGAATCCACCTACCAATGCAGGGCACACAGGTTCGATCCCTGGTCTGGGAAGATCCCACGTGTCGCGGAGCAACTAAGCCCATGTGCCGCAACTGCCGAGCCCATGCCCCAACTACTGAAGCCTGCGCGCCCTAGGGCCTGCATGCTGCAACTACTGAGCCTGCGTGCTGCAACTACTGAAGCCCGCATGCCTAGAGCCTGGGCTCCGCAACAGGAGAAGCCACCGCAATGAGAAGCCCGCACACAGCAACAAAGAGTAGCCCCCGCTCGCCACAACTAGAGAAAGCCCACACACAGCAGAAGACCCAACACAGCCAAAAAATAAAAATAAAAAATAAAGTTGCCAACAATTCCAAATGGTGTCTCATTTCTTTCCAATTTGTTTCCATGTGAAGATAAAAACTATTGTTTCCAGACCAAATTATAATAGGATGCATAAATGACCCACCATAAGTCCTACAGATAGATATCCTCCTACAATGGTTTGAAAAGGAATTTTTTTACATCAAGTCACAAAAGGTAAAAATGCAACTCCATACTCCTTTATTACCTATATTCATCATCAACAACAAGAGCAAAGATTTATTGAGTACCCCCCAGTATCACAAGAGGAACTCTCAGAGTTTAAATTAGTAAAGCTAGACCTATGCAGTTTATCAATTCAGAACAAGGTCAGACATTTGCTTACAGAAACAAAATGTTTTCCTCGGTGTCTCATTTCTTTCCAATTTGTTTCCATGTGAAGATAAAAACTATTGTTTCCAGACCAAATTATAATAGGATGCATAAATGACCCACCATAAGTCCTACAGATAGATATCCTCCTACAATGGTTTGAAAAGGAATTTTTTTACATCAAGTCACAAAAGGTAAAAATGCAACTCCATACTCCTTTATTACCTATATTCATCATCAACAACAAGAGCAAAGATTTATTGAGTACCCCCCAGTATCACAAGAGGAACTCTCAGAGTTTAAATTAGTAAAGCTAGACCTATGCAGTTTATCAATTCAGAACAAGGTCAGACATTTGCTTACAGAAACAAAAATGTTTTCCTCTTCCTAGCCATTTATGATTTAAAATTTTTTTTTTTTTTTTTTTAAGTAAAGACAGGAAAGAGGTTAAAATGCAAAGCTGGTTTTTTTCCATACATAACTCTCTGACTTACAATAGGTCAAGCATCGGTGCTCAGGTTTACAGCCAGGAGAGGTTATGAAACAGGTATGGGTATCTGTAAAAAGAAAAATAACAATTATTTGATGAATCTTAAATGATATAAATTTTTCTTTGAGAGTATGATGCCTCATGATACCTAAATCCATATAAGAATCTCTTCATTTCTTCTCTTCTTGGCCCCCCTTTCAGGTTCTATTTTTAGCATTCTATTTTTAGATTTCTGCACTCATTGCTGAGGTAATATGATGTGCAAATTTCCATTAACTGGCAAAATACTGAAAAATCAAAAGATTTCTTCCTAGAAAATATATAGGAAATTTGCCTCAGCAAATCTCTGCAAGAACTTCTATAAGGCTATCTACTCCTAATCTCTAACTGAGATTTGAAACACATAAATACAAATATTTCTTTCTAAATGTCTGTCAAAGTGAAAAAGTCCCTATAAGAAAATGTGGGAAAATAGAATCCTATTGAAATATAGAAAAATAGAAATCTATTGGAATTCATCAACCATAAGGATTTGGATTCTCTTAAAAACAGAAAACAACAACTCATACTTAAAATAAGTTTTAGTGTAGAATTTGTGGCCAGATTTACCTTACTTAACCAGCAGACTGCTGGTTCTTGTTTATATGTTTACGTGATCTTGTATCTTGTCCCTTAATGAAAAATCATCTTTATATGGTCTTACTGAGTAGTTCTACATATAGTCCACATATGGTTCTCAAAGATTTAATAGTTATTGTATAAATGCAATAAATTTTTTTCATGTTATCTTAGTTGTTACTACAAACACTATCATATTTGGGAGAGGAAAGTCTGCAAAATGTATGCAGTTTTGGAAAATGGGTGCAAAACTAGTGTTAGAAGCCAGGTCCTGACAGAGACATGCAGTATTTCCCAAAGCCCATGACTGTTTATTTTCTGTCCCTGTGAAAGAAATGAAAATTTCAGAATGCCCATAGAATAAAGAGAATACGAATTCAGACTGTGAAAGGATCATGACCCATTGCTGATTACTTGAGAGTTTGGGACTTAACCAACACACCCACCCTCAGCTCATCCTCAGGATTAGCACATCACCGTTTAAAATACTTCCATGATGAATAGTCTTCTGTGTGAATTTTCCTTGTGTTCAAGTATTTGGCATTACTTTCTTCTGTGTCTCTGACTATAATCATCACAGGCACTGTTTTGTCTTACTAGAGCCACTTGAAATAACCAATCTCTGAGTAACCCCTACTAATTATTTGAGACTTGGGAAGAAAGAGCCATTCTGAAGAGGTTCCCATTCTACCTTTAGCCTTCGCATTTTTCCCAGAAAAGAATAAACTGTGTCTCTTTCAATAGCATCTGTGTGTGTTTGGCCGAATAATGCCTCAAGGAGCAGTGATACACCATAGGAGTTATGAGAATGAAGCCAGAGTCACTGAAATCCCTCAAGCCACAAGTATTTTCCCTGAACTTGATGGCCTGTCACTATCTTTATCTGCATATACACATGTTTATTTTCCAATAAAAATTTTCATTTAGAGGTAGGTTTAAATAAAGAGTTGAATAGGTTCATGGAAGCCTCAGATAAGTTAAAACATACATACGAGAAAACCCCTTTAAATTATATTTAATGTAGTGGACTTATTGAAGTTGCTTTTATAGAATATATTTCAACAGAATCTTTCCTAAAAAGGATATTGAACTGTTTTAATTAATATAGAATTGAATTCTATATTAATAGAATTCATATAGAATTCTCAGCACATCAAAAAGCCCATCTTGCCTTTAAAGCATGTTAGAGAATTTTCCATATAAGCTTAAGGTTATAAGAGCTTTATACCAACTCCCTCCTCAGTCCTCCTTGAACACACATAAATACACACACACACACACACACACACACACACACACACACACAGAGCTCCAGGGAAGAGGCAGAGTTAGATCCCCATATAGACTCCACTGCTAAAATAGAGGTTTCTGCATTCAAGTAAGCTAATAACCATTACTCATAACAAAGATGAACAAAATACTTACTCTGAGCCAGGCACTGCACTACAGCCTTATATGAATTCTTTCATTTAATGCTCAAAACAACTCTATAAGCTATCATGATTTGAGGTTTAGAGAGTTTTTGTAGGTTTAGAGAGAATTGCCAAGTTCACGTGGCCAAGGAAGAGTGCAGCTAGAATTCAAACTTGGGCTGTCTTACCCCAGAGCCCCATGCTTTTGCTGTCCCAGTCACAGCATTTTTAGCAACCTCATATAAACCCATGGAGCACCTTTAAGTCACCATTTCAGAGCTTAAAACTTTGTACTCCTTTCTTGTCCTTAAGTTGCCATGTTTTTTAGTTCAAGTGTCAATTTACTTCCTTCAACACTGGAGCCAAGTAAGCCAAGAAGGCTTCTAGAATTGAGCCAATGATTCGAATCAGGAAGTAATAATGAAATTTTTAGGCTGTAATAAGGCAACAGTTGGAAGTGTGGGAAAGAAGGGAGCTTCTTTTTCAAAGTAGCTAATTGTCTTATCAACTGAGAAATGGATATATCCAGTTGTGGTATATTCTCAAATAGTAGTTAAAACAAAGGAATTATATCTAATGTAGCAACATGGAAAAAATCTGGAAAAACTTAAGCTTGAATGAAGAAATCAAGTTGGAATATGTTATGTACTGAATAATATTATACCTTTAATTCTTAAACCCATAAAATAACATTATATATTGATATGGACACACACATATAAACAAAATACATAAAACACTGATGGGAAGGGGAAAAAAATCTGCCTTGGGAATGGTTACTTCTGGGGAACTTAGGGAGTTACCGGCTAGGGAGTAAATAGAGGACTTTGACTATATCTGTAATGTTGTATTTACTTCAAAATGTCTGAGACAAAGATGGCAAAATGTAAATACTTGTTAAATGTAAGAGGTGATTACATGCTATCTGTTATATTCGTTTCTATAAATTCCTGAATATGTGAGAGTTTGTTATTTCAACATAATGTTCTGAATGTTTGAAATAGTTTATCATTTCAACTGCACAACCTAGGTGGGAAAAGTTATGAGAAATAGATAATTATGTATTGTCAGATGGGGAATGTATTGAAATATAATTCACGCTCTCTTCTGAGGAAAGAGAAAGACCAGCCACTGCTGAATGCAAGGAGCGTAGAGCAGTTTTGTGGCCATCTGAGCACGCAGTCTGGGGAGGGGGAAGATGTCAAAGTAGTGGTTAGATAGAACATGGGAGGAGAAAAGGGGATGAGAGAATATAGTGTTCTGTTGCAGGCATGGTAGGGGGAGTCATATGTAAATGAAATGTTTGAAACCTGAACTATAACTGACTGCAAATGCAGAGTCCTGGCTGGGTTGGAGCTGAGACTCAGACACACCCAAGTTAGGGAGAATAAGAGGACACCCAGCACTCTTTTTCCCTCCTGCAGACACAGAATTTATTGAAATAAACTGGATTACTTGAGACTGTGGATCCGCCTGGGAAAATAATTAAATCCTGACCCCAGTTAGGTTTCACACATATACAACTATGTCTGTTTAATTGAGGGAAACTCAAGTAAAATCAGAAATAACAAGAGACAAGAAAACTTACCAAAGGGAGCTAAGTGTCTGGTGCAGTAAATTCAGCAAAAGAACCCAGTGGAGGGCAGAGAATTTAGCAGCTCAGAGCAGAACCCAAGAGGAAACAGGCATTCCAGCAGCATGTTTGAGCCCTGTACCTATGAATTAACAGCTGTCTCACAACTTAGAAACTTTGGGGCACAAGCCTTTGTACCATTCCCAAAACTGAAGAAAGAAAAACTCTATTTTTCATTCTCAAAAACAAAATTGGTGAAACTATTAGCAAAGATCCCAAATGAGAAGGTGTTGGTGGCAGCAAAGTCCCAGCTTACCAGGCTCAAAGGCAGCTGCAACATCAGAGTTCCAACCAGATTACTTCCAGGTGGAGGTTCTGGCTGCAGCAGGAGCAATGCAGTTCAACTCAAAAGACAGCACTATTTATCTAACTCATTGTGTTTTAAGCCTCACCAAGCCTGTTCTAGAACTCTTTGTCTTCACCATGAACACAGAGCAAGGAAGCATTCTTTCTCTGACTTTGCAAAAGCTCCATTGGCTGAGGTGCCTGAGACAAGAGCCATACCAAGGCAGTGATGGCAGCATTGTGGCAGGCTGGCACCAACAAGGCGGCCCTTCCCAATGAGGCAGCCCTTCGCTGGGATCTGCAGCTAGACTGCAGTAGCAACGGCAGAGTTCCAGTTTTCGCAGCTGTGGCAATTCAGTTTAGGAAGCCCCAGAAGTGAGCTCTAGCCCGGACTCATTATGGATAAAGGAAAAGCATCTTGTGGGGGAGTTTCCACAAATAAATGGAGGAGGGGGACTCCACACAAAGCATAATGGGTAGGTGAGGTGTAGAGGAATTGAGATGTGAATGTTTTTGTGCTCCTAAGGTGGGAAAGGCTGAGATGTTCAAGTTACCTCAACTTGCTGCTTGAAAGACGGAACATTTATGAAAGTCTTTGTGCTTCAGAGGGAAAAAACCATAATAAAATCAAACAAAACACAAGTTTGAATTAGATCATTCTTTGCAATGTTTTTGCATCCCTCTAAGATATGAAATCTTCTAAGAGGATTGTTTTGGTTAAGCAAACAAGGAATGGGAAGCGGGGAGGAAAAGAAAGAAGAAACTGCAAATGATCACATATATCCACTTACAATATGTTGACAATCTCTTCAATTGTAAACAATGAGAAACATGTAATACTTGAGCCTGTTTTAAATGAAACTTGGTGTAATAGCTAGAATTTTAGCCTGAAGCCTGATGGTATAAGGGGAGAGGTGACAGCACCCCTGCAGCAGGGATGACAGAAGACAGAATTCCAGGTGAAATGAGGAGGGGCTGAGCCATAACAGTGACCGCAGAGCTGGCTCCAAAGATAAAAAGCCCCCCAACTCACCCCCAAACATTTAAAAGCCCGTAACACAAGCCATCCTCAATTTACAAAGCATTTAAATAAACGAAGAAAGGAAAAATTATGGAAGTGAGAAAGGCAGAAGTAGAAACACCAGAGATAATTCTGATGCAGTGTTGAGCATTGTCCAGAAACATGGGTGGAAAGGGAAGCTAGTCATCCTCTTAAATGTGTCCTACGTGGAGAAGCATTTTAGCCAATTGGTTTGTTGAAAGTGCAGGTACCCTTACTCACCCAGCACTTTGCCCATGTCAAGAATCATGCTGGCTTCCCTGAGAGATCCCCCTCTGGCTTAAGCGGTTCCATCAGTTGCTGTCTGAGAAGGCGGCAAAGGGAGAGTGCACACTGACCCTAGCGGGCCCAGCCCAGCCTCCTTAAGAGGGCAGCTGGGACACATGGGAGCTGTCTCTACCTTCCTGAGTCTTACACAGGTATAAACGCACAAGCGTCACAGCAAAGGATCACATGGGGACCAGAAGAGGCGCACGCATGCTGAACTCCTGCTGTCAAGGTAACAACTACCTTCAATTCCTGGCAACAGGATCCTTCCGGACCTGCTGTCAGAGAAACTAAGGGATTAGCCAGACTTTTCCCTCTAGGGAGGTCAATGCCCTCCAGAGGGCAGCTCAATATATTAATCCCCCCAGAGAAGACTGTCAGCATTGCTCAGCTGTGGGGGACACAGCCCATAGCCCTTACACTTCACACCTTCTTACTGCTTCCAATACAGACTTAGTACTCACAGAGGAGTCTACCTCCAGTTAGTGACATACGATGGCTTGTTGGCATCCTGATCTCTGTAGAAAATGGTCCATCATCAAATCACAGCAATTCCTTTTGGTGAAATTCAAATCTTATCATAATGGGACTTGAGGATTTGATGATACCTGGAGATCATTCTGGCTACAGAATCTTTAAAGAAATAGCATGCCTGAAATTCAAAGCACAAAAGGACATACCACTTCTACAGCCATAGGTGTTTTAACACATTGCATATGTGCACATGTTTCCCCTGTCTTGACCAAATAATAGGTTTGGAATAGGAATGCATAGCAATTATAAGACCCCAAAGCCCCCTCCTCTCCCCAGGAGGTGTCTCGAGATCAATATCAGAATTCTCTCAGCAACAAACAACTGACACCACTTTCCTGCAATCCTGGCTCCCTGAGATGACTGCCAAGGCCTCTGAGAGTTTTACCTCTGCCATAGAAGCACCCTAAAGCTGACAAACAACAAACATTACGCCACAATTCCACCAAAGTAGAGAATAGCTCTTCATGACTTCGTTCTTAAATTATTATACGGATCCCAAAACAGCAATGCTTTGTTTCTCCAATGTTCCCAAGATTTTCATGAAAAAATCTCTTTGACATTTTACTTGCAGGCCCTCCCTAGCACTCAGACAGGGATCCGTGGGAACTGGACAGAGTATGAGCTTAATGAAGAATCCTCAACGTGCCCCCAAATTATCCCACCCCCACCAATCCTAGGCTGCCGCCAGCCCTTATTCCCTTAGGATGATTTATTGCCGAGCAGGCTGCTCAGGCCACTTTGTAGATAGACTCCTAGAGACCTTGCAAATTTAAGGAAGCCTGAGACACAGACCTCCCAGAATGATCAAACCTGGGATAAACACAGTTAAGGTGACTTTATTTATGACCATGTACATCATTCTCTCAAGGAAAATGACTTCCTCACAATGGAAGACGAAACTATCATTAAACAAGAGAGAAGGGCTTCAGCTAAGCAAGAGCAAAGATTCTGCACATGTCCACATTTACACACCCGAGAGAGGACTGGAGTGTGCTGAGGAAAATCAGAGTCAGAAAGCTCATAGCTTGAAAAATTCTTCCTTTGGGTGACCTCTCTAACCAAGGATCAAGGCTCTTCTATTGTCAGACACATAGAATCAAGGAGATAGATGTCTGACAACTATCTCTCTTAATCACAATTTCCTCAACTGTGAATACCAAGGGACGTTAACTTTTGAGACTCTGAGAGCTACAGATCTTCCCCCCAGAAAGACAAACACAAACACTTCTATACAAAATTTTGCACAGAATTTTGGGAGGATAAGTTTCACAGATCTTAAAATTCAGGTTAAGGAACCCCGAACTAGATGATTTCTGAGATTTCTTCCAACTCTAAAATGAGTTTATGGAAGTTCTGGTTAAACTTGACAGATTAAACAATCTCATTTTTCTCTACTCCCTCCTAAAAACTTACCAGAAAAATGGAAACAACCAGAAAAATAATAAAAGGTGAGGAGACGTTAACAAAATAACAGAAAGTAGAAAGTAGATGGACAAGTCAAACTGACTTAGCTAAGCAGAGATTTAAGCAGCTGCACAGAAACCATTCAATTCACCACCCAGAACACTGGAATGGCTCTGAAACTGAAGGCACTAGTACCTATGAAAGTAAAAGTGAGAAGGGACAATCAAGGTTTACTCTCTTGTACAGGCTCTACCAAAGCCCATTTTGTATTCTTTTTCGTAAAGAGGAGCCCCTAAATCGTATAGCTTTATGCCCCAATAATCTTGAATTTGTCCTTCAGTGTGGCTGAAACAAAGATAAGTTGAAAGTCTTTATTAGAAAAAGTTAGATTCCAAGATGCTCTTCCTCAACCAGGGAATTACTGTGTTGTACACCTGAAACTAACATAACATAAATTAACTATACTTCAGTTAAAAACTATCTGGAACATAGTGGACATTCAACTAGTATGTGATAAGTAGATGAAGAATAAATGAATTAATGAATTAATGAATTAATGAATGCCAATTGTACATTCAACAAAGATTTGATGCACTTTGAGGGCCCAAAATGTGTTAACTTCTAGAGCCCCTTCATGGGACCAGAGTACTCCTATATCCAAATCTTTTCTCATGCTATCTTTTCTCCATAGAATACATCCTTTTTTCTTATAGTTTCTAGAATCTTGTCTTTTCTTATCAAGGTTTTTCCAAGTAATGAGCTGAAAAGAGGCCCATTCTATCTAAACATGCATTTTCCTGCAACTCACACTTGATTAACATAAATATGTTTGTACTGATTTTTCTAAATAATGTATAATCATTCAGTATATTTGCAAGATAGTAATTCTTTTGTCTTTTAATGTACAGAAAAAAGTCTTAATTATCTATTTTTATTGGAAGAAACTGAGTGCATTAGGAGAAAAAACAAGAGAAGTATGGTCCATATCAAATCTTGCTTTCAAATTCTTAGGCATCATTAAGCAGAATACATAACAAAACCATCTGCTACAATGTTCATTATTTCTTATTTACTTTTCCCCCTATATAGTGTATAACCAAACTTTGTCAAACAATATATTGATCCTCTTTAACTGGGGAAAAGTATAAAAACAAACACAAGCAAAATAGCAAGAATAGCAAGTAGCTTATTCATTAGCATGGATAATGAAGAGTTGAGTAAACATCTTATTTTGGTCTATCTTTGTCTACCTAACGTAGAGTGTGCTGGGTAGAAAAAGATAGAAACCAAAATTAAAAGTATATACTCTAAGAACTCCAGGATCATTTTTCACTAACCAACTTCCTACAGAGCCTTCACACATATCCTATTATATTTGATTTTTTAAAGTTCATATTTATAAAACATTTCAAAAAATAAATGACTTCTGATGCTAAGTGACAAATACATTCCCATATGCTACAGAAGAATCAAGTACATTACAGAAAACAAAAACAAACCTGTATATTAAAGTGCCAAGGATTAAAGAAAATTCTTTTATTCATTCAACCAATGTTTATCTAGCATCTGCTTCATTTTCCAGATACCACTCTAGGCACTGAGAACACAGTAGTAAACAACACAAGTCCCTGCTCTGGTGGAGTTTACATTCTAGTGTAGGAACACAGACTATAGACAAATACATAATTTGTCAGGTGGTGATAAAAACAGTAAACAAACACAAAGCATTGTAAAGGGAACAGTGGGAGACAGAGGCAGGTAGTCAGGGTAGTCAGCTAAGACCTGATTAATAAGATGACATTTGAGTAGAGACCTGAAGGAAGTGCTGGAGTGAGCCATGAAAAGACCTCGGGGGATAGCATCCCAGGCAGGGCAACCATCAGGACAAAGTCCCTGGGACAAGTGTGCTTGGTATATTCAAGGAACGGCAGAGTCCAGTCTGCTGTGAAGCCAGCAAGAAGGAAAGCAGTAAGAAGTGGAGATCATGAAGTACCCTATAGAGAATAGTAAGGTCTTTTGTCTTGCCTCTGATTGAAATGAGAGACAAAAGAAGGAATTAGATTTCCCTTACCCTACTGAAGAAGTCAGTCCTTCATTTCTACCTGGGATGGAGTAGAAGGAAGGAAAGGAATACAGTAACAGGAATCACAATACCAACGAGGGAAGAGACTAGTCCTGGTGAACAAGAGACTGATTGGACATCCACTTAAGATCATAACATGTGGCTCTTGCAATTTTTATCTGAAAACACTGTTAATAGCAGGCTGACATTCGTGATTTCCTTCCATCCTAAATGCAGTAACCTCCTATTTTCCCATCAGGTGAGACAGGAATGCTAGTCTAAATTCAGCCTAATCATGGTGCCAATAATAGCACAAGTGTGAAGAGCACTTCTAAGCTGAAGATCCCCAATTTCTGCTTCTGAATTAAGCCTTGTTACATGTCCTCCAGGTTCAGGTTAATCACCATCCTGCGGTGAGCAAACTCAAAGGAGAGGCATCGACACTCTAACAAAGCTAGACCTCAGAACAAATTACCAAGCACTAGCCAGGTAAATGTGCCAGCATGCAGTAATCTCGTCTTTCTAGTTGCTGTATTTTTAGCAGCCACTGCTGAGCAACTCATTTTCCCACACTGAGGCTACTAGAGTAATTTTCCAACAGAACTTGCACAAAATATCACCAGCCTAATTTGTTTAACCTTCATAAGCTTTCTTTCTCTCCATTCCTTCTTCCTTCCTTCCACCCTTCACTCCTCCCTCCCTTCCTTTCTTTATCTTAGTAATCATAGCTACATTCTGGGCCTAAATTGTCTCCTTTCGAGGTGAAGTCTCTCCCTGCTTTAGGGAAAG
>NW_006770403.1:460253-466816 GCF_000442215.2 Lipotes vexillifer | reverse complement strand
GGTGAAGTCTCTCCCTGCTTTTGGGAAAGAACTTTTCTGTGTTTAATTTTAATGGTAAATTAGGTTCAAAAAAACAACATCTGTTTTGAGCAATATTAAGATTGTACTGTGAAGTTCAAGTCCTCCTGGTGAATTCTCTTTCTAGTGAAATATTTTTGTGGTTATTGCTGCAAAAGAAATGAAAACTATTTTGTTCTTCAAAACGGACGCCAGTCAGGGAGCTCTATGGGAATTCCTGCTTCCTCAAGTTTCAGCCTATTCTCCTCTTTACAGCTACCATCACCTGGTCCTTATCTTCTCACACCCACTGGGATTTGAAGACTCTCATTTATTGTTCATCACTATGCAGAAAAGAAAATGTAACAGAAATTCAAATTGTGATGATGTCACAACAAAATTTTAAATCTCACCTAGTTCTTCGGGTAATTAATTCCTATTCTATACTGACATCTAACTGGAGACAAGCAAATCTCTTTAGCACCTTTCCTGAATTTTCTTAGGAAGTGTCATCCATCAAGTGTTTATTAGGCATTATTATGTGCCAGGTATTGTTCTAGGTCCTAAAGATATAAAACAAAGCAAACAAACAAACAAAGATTAATAAATCCCTGCTCCTGTTTCCAGTGGAAGGAAACATGCACTAGCTTGGGGGGCTGTGATAATATCATAGAAGAAAATGAGACAAGGAAAGAGGATAGGAAGGATTGGGGCAGGGGGCAGGTGCAATTTAAAACAGGTGGTCGGTCATACTGAGTGAAGTAAGTCAGACAGAGAAAGAGAAGTATCATTTATATGCAGAATCTAAAAAGAAATGATACAAATGAACTTATTTACAAAACAGAAACAGACTCAGAGAAGGAATTTATGGTTGGGCCGGGGGAAGGGTGGGGGGAAGGGATAGGGAGTTTGGGACTGACATGGACACACCGCTATATTTGGGCTTCCCTGGTGGCACAGTGGTTAAGAATCTGCCTGCCAATGCAGGGGACATGGGTTCGAGCCCTGCTCTGGGAAGATCCCACATGCCGCGGAGCAACTAAGCCCGTGAGCCACAACTACTGAGCCTGCGCGTCTAGAGCCTGTGCTCCACAACAAGAGAAGCCACGACAATGAGAAGCCCGCGCACCGCGATGAAGAGTAGCCCCCGCTCGCCGCAACTAGAGAAAACCTGCGCACAGAAACGAAGACCCAACACAGCCAAAAATAAATAAATAAATAAATTTATAAAATACAATAGATAACCAACAAGGACCTACTGTACAGCACAGGGAACTCTGCTCAATATTATGTAACAACATAAATGCGAAAAGAATTTGAAAAAGAATAGATACATGTATATGTATAACTGAACTACTTTGATTTATCCCTGAAACTATCACAAAATTGTTAATCAACTATACTCAAATATAAAATAAAAAGTTTAAAAAATAAAAAATAAAATAGGTGGTCAGGAAAGGTATCACTGAGAAGATTCATTTGAACAAATACATGGAAGATTTGAACATACAAGATACCCTTTCAGGAAGCATTTTGACTTTCTAAAAGTCATTTCCTTTCTGAAAACGTGTCCTCTGTGGTGGTTTTAAGGAAACATATTTTATAGCCTTTTTGATCACTTTACACAAATTTAACTATGTTAGCTCAAAGATGACCATTCTCATCATTATTACCTAATATTTTTCTGGAGGAAAACAGTGGCCAATGCAATTGGTCAACAGAAGAAATTAGTTATAAAAATAGAAAAGGAATAGGTAAACATTATAACTTGTAGACCACCTAACAATTGCTTTCAGCTTAAAGAAGGAACAAAAATCAATTAAAATTAAAAGAGAAATCAGCAATGTGAATGGTTACTGTAAGTATTAATTGCCTTCATATGTATTAATAGCAACAACAATCAGTTTAAAAATACAAATGGGCTTCCCTGGTGGCGCAGTGGTTGAGAGTCTGCCTGCCGGTGCAGGGGACACGGGTTCGTGCCCCGGTCCGGGAGGATCCCGCATGCCGCAGAGCCGCTGGGCCCGTGAGCCATGGCCGCTGGGCCTGCACGTCCGGAACCTGTGCTCCGCAGCGGGAGAAGCCACAACAGTGAGAGGTCCGTGTACCGCAAAAATAAATAAATAAAAATAAAAATACAAAGGAAGATAAAATCTCATTTACAATAACAACAGAACATGGCAAAATATTTAGGAATAAACTTGACAAGAAATGTGCAAGAACTTTGAAGAAAATTTTGAAATACTACTAAGGAATGCAAAAAATAACCTTTAATACACGAAAATGAATATCAAGTTCATGATTAGGAAGACTCAGTATCATGAAGATAGCAATTCTCCCTAATTTAAATCTACAATGTAATAAGATCCCAATAAAAATACAATCAGGGGCTTCCCTGGTGGCGCAGTGGTTGAGAATCTGCCTGCTAATGCAGGGGACACGGGTTCGAGCCCTGGTCTGGGAGGATCCCACAAGGCGCGGAGCAACTGGTCCCGTGAGCCACAACTACTGAGCCTGCGCGTCTGGAGCCTGTGCTCCGCAACAAGAGAGGCCGTCATAGTGAGAGGCCCGCGCACCGCGATGAAGAGTGGCCCCCGCTTGCCACAACTAGAGAAAACCCTCACACAGAAACGAAGACACAACACAGCAAAAATAAATTAATTAATTAATAAACTCCAACCTGTGACATCATCTTTAAAAAAAAAAAAAATACCATCAGAATTTTTGTCAGAAAAGCAGTGAGGTATATTTAAAGTGCATATGGAAAAGAAAAAATGCCAAAAGGCTGTGAAACTCTAAAAATATAAAATTAATAGTAAGAGGGGAACAAGCCTACCAAAATTATTTTTATTTTGAAACTTCACCAATTAAAATAGTGCAGTGCCACTGAATGACTGACAGACAGATGAATGAAACAGAAGGTCTAGAAATAGACATAAATATATTAGGGAATTTAGTATAAAGGTGGCATTGTACATCATTAATGGGAGATGGATTATTAAGTAAATAGTTCTGGAACAAGTAGGTTAGCTATAAAAAATTTTTTGTCATATTATTTATACCAAAATAAATGTTTGGTACATAAAAGTTTTAAACATTAAAAAAAAACCATAAAGCATAGACTCAGAGTAGGGAGGGCCTTACTAATTATAACACAAAACCTGGAAATCATTAAAAACTGATCAATTCTAGTACATAAAAATTTTAAATTTCCACATAGCACAAACACTGTAAGCAAAAATTTTTTTTTTAAATTTCAACAAGTATAAAAAGGAATACCCACACATTGCTAGTAGAAGTATATAAATTGGTACCAGCTGTATTGAGAGCAATTTGGCATTATTAAAATTAAATCTTAAGTGTATACATCTTTGACTCAGAAATTTCTTCTAGGAATTTGTCCCAAGTATTTATTGATAAATGAGAGAAAAGACATATACAAAGATATTTATGGATTATTTAAAATATCAAAATATTGAACCAAATGGGATACATCTATGTAATGGAATCATATGCAACCTTCTAAGAGTAAGGCAAATCTGTATGTACTGATATGAAATGATCTCCAAGATCACTATTATCTTCCCTTAGCCCAGGAGCAGAAACAGAGACCCAAAAACCCAATGGATTAAGTCTGAGACAGAAATAGTATGGATGTATGCTTCTAGCTTAGCTTTTTTGTCCCCAAAGAGTTAATATGCCTGAAGTTAAGATAGAGACAAGAGAGATGGAGAACAGACCTGGATGGGGTACAGGACTGGAGGCCCTTTCAAAGTGGGAGTGGGAAATTTTTAGGCCCAGAAACATAGAGAAAAGGACTCCATGATGAGTTATTCTTAATGTGTACCCCACACTGACACTTTGCCTCTGAACATTAACCATCTAACCAACCTGGACACTCTTAAGATGTCCCTTGAAGCGTGAGTGGGACTTAATGTGGGGAATCTGGACATCCTATGTGGAGGTGGATACCTAAGGGAAAACTCTGCCCACTGACCAGTGTGGAACTGAATAGAACCAGTTGGGAATTTCTGTCTTTAGGAAATGATGGATGCACCACAACTGTCATATATGTCATCCCAAGGAATTTGAACTTACTCTCAATTCCCAAACTTTGTATCAATCATTTCCATTCATGATGTCTTCTGTGAAAAACACTGTGAAAGATGGCTCTCCTGACACAACTAATTTATGGTGATGGAAATGAGAATAGTGGTTATCCTAATAATGTAAAGAAAATGTAGCGTGGGACTTCCCTGGTTGCTCAGTGGTTAAGAATCCGCCTGCCAATACAGGGAACATGGGTTCAAGCCCTGGTCCGGGAAGATTCCCACATGCCACGCAGCAACTAAGCCCATGTGCCACTACTACTGAACCTGCGGTCTAGAGCCCGTGAGACACAACTACTGAAGCCCGTGTGCCCTAGAGCCTGTGCTCGGCAGCAAGAGAAGCCACCGCAATGAGAAGCCCGTGCACTGCAAGGAAGAGTAGCCCCCGCTCGCCACACTAGAGAAAGTCCTCGTGCAGCAACGAAGCCAAAAATAACTAAATAACTTTATTAAAAAAAGAAAATGTAGTGTGAAAAGGAATTCAAATGTTGGTAATGTCAGTAGGGGGCACATCTAAGAGCCTTCTGTGGTACTGAAAATGTTCTGTATATTGATGGGAGGCAGATGCATGTAAACATACTTTTAAATGTTTGCTTAAAATTTACAGATCACTGTATATAAATTACACCTCAGTTTTAAAAAACTAACCTGGGATTTCCTTCTATTCAGCCACAACCTACTTGGACCTGAGTTACCCACATTCCTCTCTTTCTCCCCCATGAAGGGTCAAATTCACCTGTTCAGCAAAATTCCAATGCCAGATAGTACAAATGCAAAGTCACAAGGAAAACAGAAACACAACCATATTTAACTGGTGTAGAGATCAAAGAAAAGTAAATAATGAACTGTGGCTTCATCAAACATTTACAGACAAGTACAGGGCAGAACAAAGCAGCCAATAATCAAGATATATGTTGGCATTATATTTGCTTTAGAACAATTTATTTTCAAATTTGCGATTGGCTTTTAAGTCTTTCATTTAACTCTAACATTTTATTAAAAGATTATAATAAAATTTTGGTTAATTGTGGTTTTATAAAACTATAATCTTTTAGTGCTTTTAAAAACACTTCTTAAAATTAAAAAAAATACTTTCTTTTTTGAAATTTTGTACTTGCATTGCCCTATAGTCCAGTGACCTATATGTGTCAAAGCAGCTGCAAGAACTCTAGTAAGACTAAGAAAAATTTGAATTCCTTTTCACACTACATTTTCTTTTGTCTGCACGTGTGAGAGACTTATCTACTTTTGGGAAGGTGTTGTGGAGATTTACTTTCCTTAGTTCTGAGCCTCTTCTTGTTTCAGTCAAAAATACAACACTCCCTACTATCCTATTCCCACTCCCCTTACTTCTCAACAGAAGTAATTTTTGGTGTGAGGGTAAAGAGCAAAATAAAGTCATAGGCCAAGGGTGGCCAAAGTCAATGACCTCTGTGGCAAACCCAACTAAGCTTGCTCCTACCAGAAACCACAATTTGAGGGGTGTGGGATAAGCAAAGTAACGAAAAACAAACTGCCACAAGAAGGAGGGCTAATGGTAGGAAGGAGCTGCATTGAATTCACTCAACAGCACCATTTTGTCCGACCAACTATACTTTCTTCTGTAGAAATCCTATGAATTTTGAGCTCATAGCAATATGAGGCCAGGAAACAATCAGATATCAAAGAGAAGAAAGCATTTGATAGCATTAATAGCAATAATTCCCAACTGTATTCATTTTTCCCCCTCTTGGAAAAAAATGACAAAGAAAATAACAGCATTTATTCCAGCCCTGCTGAAATACATCTGCCTGGAATTGTTTCTATTATTTTTGAATCAAAAACATCTTATCTTTTAAACTTTTATTATCGCACCATTTCTGTAAAGACGTTACACCACTGAATCCCCCCAGAATGGACAGCTGTATTATTATGGAAAGGGAAAGAACCTGGATCTAGACTATCTAATTGGAAAATCATGGCTTTGCCACTTACTGGATATAAAAAGGAAGATAACATCTAGCTTTACAAAGGTGTCATAAGAGGTAAAAACTTTTGTACCCTGTAACAACTTACACAAACGTAAGGCATGAGAGAGGCAGTATTAAAGTGGAAAGGACAGAGGCTTTGGTCTAGGGAGACCCTGGTTCAAAACTCAGCAGTATCACTTTGACCAAGTTAAGTTCCCTGAACTCAATTGCTCCATCTGGATTGTTGCAAGGATTAAATATTAACTTTTATAAAGGCCCAGACACTTAACAGATATCCAATAAATGACAGCTCTTATTTTGAAGATTTTTTTCCTTTCCTTTAATCACTTTTCATTCATTTATTCAAAAAATGTTTATTGAGTAATAGGCAGTGCACTATGGTGTAATGGTAAGACATATACAATTCCTATCTTCATGGAGTTATTGTCTAGTTGGGAACTCAAACAGAAAATTACAATATAATTTTATATGTATTATAGTAGGGAAA
>NW_006770403.1:444504-460237 GCF_000442215.2 Lipotes vexillifer | reverse complement strand
AGGGAAAGTATAGAGTGCTATGGGAACCCAGATGAGAGACACTTTGTTCAGACTTAGGTCAGTACTATAGAAGCTTCTTGGAGAAAGTGACTTTGAGCAGAAAACTGATAAGTAGGAATTAGCAGATGAAGGAGAAGGAGTAAGGGAAATTTTCCAGGCAAAGATATGTGCAAAGGCCCAGAGCAAGAGAAATGTTTGTCAAAGAAACCTCAAAACACCCACCAACACATACACTCTGTTCTGGGATTAGAACATAAATACTCTCATACAGATCTTTCTGTCCTTTTCTTGTCCAGTGACATAATGTCTTTCAGCCTTTCATCTGACAAATATTCATCGAAGACAACAGAAGAAAACATTTTCATCTTCGGCCAAAATCCTACCATGACCAATTACCATTATCAAGTATAAATTCCTGGTTATGTGGCCCAATAATTCACAACACATATTATTCCAACCTGGAGATCTAGGAGCATAGCATCAGACTGGATGATGATGGATAAATACCACTCTCTACTCTCCATGAGCTTAATAGTCCAACTAAAAAAATTAAACATAAAATTGATTAGGACACAAAATAGTATGTGATTAAATATTACCTGAGTGATTGTACAATAAATGTAATAGAAATTTAGACAAGGATAGATCATGATAAAGATCTTATAAAGCCACTGCAGCTTGGGACTATTTTCCTCACATCATTCAAATGGGCTTACTGTATTATACACATGCGCACACGCGCGCACACACACACACACACACACACACACACACACTTCGACAAGTTTGTTTGGTCATTCGACAAATGTTTAAGGGTCTACTATTACATGTATACAACAGATACAGGGACAAAACAAAGGTCCTGTCCATATAGGTTTTATATTTTTGTTGGCAAAGGAAGCAATAAACAAAAAACAAGAAAGCACTTTACACATATATCTTATTTAATCTTTGAAACAACTCCACGAGGTAGAATTTATCATCCCCCTCTTACAGAAGAGACATGGGATATAAAATAACTTGTCCAAGATCAAACAGCTAGCAAGTAGCATAGCCAAAATTTTAACCTAGGTCTATCAGATTATAAAGCCCAAGTCCAATGTCAGCAATTCCACTCCACTGCTGAAACTTTCCATTTCCCTGAATGACAGAGGTTCCTGGAGGCTTCTCTGATACATGGTCGGTCCAGAAACAGTTTGCCCAGGATTATCCAAGTGATTCTCATGCTTTTTGCTTCCACTGAGCTAGGCCGCAGGCTCTTTCTTGTCCTGCAGTGTTCTTTCTTCCATCTGTATTGCTTTCATTGAGATTTTACTTTCCACCTCAAATATATATCCATGGGTTCCATTCTATGCAATTCCCTTCTCTGCTTTAACATCTTCAATAAATTCTCCATTCATTTTCCTCATTTACCAAAAACAGTTGCTGATTAGTAACACTATACTCCCCTTCAAAAGTATGGCTTTAATGGGCTATGTGGCTACGGTGCTATGTTGGAAGGGTTACTGTATTTGGATTTATATGTATTAACAATAGTTCTATCATTAAGCAGTTTAGTGCCTAGTTCTTTTCTACATTATCTCATTTTATCTTTTCAATAACACTGCAGACCTAGAGGGGTGGGATAGGGAGGGTTGGAGGGAGTCTCAAGAGGGAGGGGATATGGGGATATATGTATACATATAGCTGAGTCACTTTGTTGTACAGCAGAAACTAACACAACATTGTGAAGCAATTATACTCCAATAAAGATATATTAAAAAAAAAAAACCACTGCAAGTTAATAAAAAATGTTCCTGTGTTGCATGTGAGGAATTGAGGTTCAGAGAGGCTGAATTACTTGCTCAAGGCCAGGATATAGTAAATTTAGGTCTTCCCAGGTGCTTCCTACTATATCATGTTGCCTCCCACCTAAAACTATACAAATCACAGAAATGTAGTTTTGAAAGGACACCCTAGGATCCCTCACAAGTTCCCTTTTGCGCAAGCACCATTTCTACAGAATCCTTTCCAGTGATCCAGTCTCTTGTAGAAATACTGGCTTATCACATTCAAATTGTGACCTCTGTGAGCCTCAGTTTTCTCATCTATAAAAGGGAATACTTCTATTTATCTCACAAGGTTATTGTGTGGATTAAATGATAAAGTATGTAAATGTCCTTTGCAAACAATAAAGCACTTTATAAATGTTCCCTGAACTTTCTTTACAAGTATGTTAGACCTGAAAAACAAAATTTTATCTTTGAATTTAAGTTATTGTAAATGGACTCTCCTTAATATATCATTTCTGACTTCATAATCACAAATTTAAAAAGCAATATATCCACAACTTTTCCTAGTAGGCAAAATTATTTTCCGTTACTACTAGACATAAGACTAAGATTATAGTATAAGTTTTTCTCAAACTCTTTTGGAGATGGAGGAAAATATCAACTTTGGAACAGCTATGAGAAAGTGAATTTCATCTTTTTAATGCACAGCTATGTAAAATAATATGCCTTGCAATAGGACAGGCTTTAAATAAACTTTCTAATATAATTAGAAAGTATAATGGAATAATTTCATTAGAATTTGTGCACATATTAAAAATATCAACACAATTGCAATAATAAACATTTATTGAGCACTTAACATTTGGTAACTCATTTAATAAAATTCTTCAATTATAGGAAAATGATAATTTAATAGTTAAAGTTTAACAGTTAAAGGAAAGTTAGTGTAGGAAGCTAGTAAAATAATAATATAGGCAAAAGAAAAACTACCTACAATATATAACCTTTTACTACAGCTTTTGGTAAATTACTATATCCAACAATAGAAATGTTTCAGAACACTTTATAGATACCACAGATAAAACAGGTTAAATTTTATTACCTATAAAATGCCCAAATGTATGCTTATTTAAAACTGACCCATGGGTATAATATTATGTCCCTTTATCCAAGTAAATGGAAAATTAGATTTCTCTATTTACTTTCTTTAGTTTTCAAATTCATCTTAAGTACATTAATCTTAAAATCTGTCATTTCCCAGATTGTTTCTGTGCTTCTTTCCTTGACATTCATAGTTTCCCTTTCTTTTCTAAGAATTTTATTCTAAAAGGCCATAAAAATATATAAGCATATATATATTTGTATGTATATGTATATATATGCACAGTATTTGCATCTTTTTCTAAACTATTATTTCTCTTGATAATAAATAAAAATCAAACCAGGACAGGTTCATACATTCCTCACCCCCTATTAAGGCAGAAAGGTGGAAATACATCATGTCTTTTGTGTCGCAGAAGCCCATCTCACTAAAAGAAAACACTTATTGTTTTACTTACAGCCAATGTCCTTCAAATTGCTTGTGGTGATATATTTTTTCATCAATGATGACTGGAAAATCAAAGAAATTGGTTTCCACCTTCTAAGCTTCTTTTACCTCTAAATGATGCAGGCTCAAGAGTTGCCAAATGACATGGGCAAAGGCGGCCAAATAGGGCTTCCTAGCCAATCTAAAAATAGCAGATGGTGGTGGGCAGATATACCATTTCTCTCTTGTTCTTTTTATTTTTTCTAAGAGCTAGGTACCATAAACATGGCTTGTTCAAAATTAAAATGGTACAAAAAGAATTACATTCTCTATTGCCCTAAGATCTAGACATGTGATCTGTTAGGATAATCTGTACTTTCTGCTAATAAGAAAGATGCGAAATTCAATGCAAATCTATATTCTGCGTTTCTTACAGCAAGGTTCCCATACCCAATTTCCACCTACTCTGATAGGAAATCTGACCATAACCTGATGGAATCAAGGACTGCCTTTGCCTTTTATTTTTCTTTCCTAGAGCCCCTTAAATAATAACTATTAACATTTGTATGTTTTATAATTTAAGAGGTCCTTTCACAGATTTGGAAAGGTCCTACCATTACAATCTGAGAAATGAGAAAACTGAGGCTCACAGAAGTTGAAGCTTACCCAAGCCCAGCCAGATAAAAAAGTGTGTCTTCAGGGCTTCCCTGGTGGCGCAGTGGTTGAGAGTCCGCCTGCCGATGCAGGGGACACGGGTTCGTGCCCCGGTCTGGGAAGATCCCACATGCCGCGGGGCGGCTAGGCCCGTAAGCCATGGCCGCTGAGCCTGCGCGCGCGTCTGGAGCCTGTGCTCCGCAACGGGAGAGGCCACAACAGTGAGAGGCCCGCGTACAGCAAAAAAAAAAAAAAAAAAAAAAAAAAGTGTGTCTTCAAATTCTACATTTGTCACACACGTGCACATGCACACACATGTACTCTCTCCCTAAAGATTCCAACATAAAACAGCACTTAAGGATTTAACTTTCACATACACATGTAAGCATGTACAAATATATTTTAAAGAGAAAATGTTACAATAAATTTGAATTAGAGGTCCTTTACAAATGCAAAAGTTCTACAAAATGTGAAAATATGAATTTACTAATCATATTAATTATATAAAGATAAATTTCTTTAAAGAAGTTCATTTTTCAAAATCATTATTCATTTAACAAAAGAAATTAAATAAATAGTTATCATGGATATTTAAGTTTTGTTTGAAGGTGGGAACAAAGAAACAGTTTAGCAGGAAATACTAATGTGTAAGTAGCTAACTCTCAGTGGCAGGATTACAGATTATTTTCTTCTCATATTTTCTAACATTTCAAATTTTACAGAGCCAAGAAATTATGGGTTTAACTAAATTTTCAAAAATAACTTAGAGGTAAGAAATTTTTTTACAATATACTTTAAGGTAAAAAAAAAGCAGGACAATACTGAATCTATAGCATGACCTCAGTTTAGTAAAAAAGAAAAATGTTTCTTTGTAGATGTTAAGTACATAAAGCTGGAAGGCAATAGTCTGCTAGGTTGGTACCTCTGAATGATAGGATCTAGGGATTACCTTATTTCAATATTTCTGCAATGTCCAAATTGTTTTAATGGGAGTGTTGTACTTTTATAAAGAAAAGAAAAATGTTTAGGTTTATTCTCAATGCCAACAGAAATCAAGTAAAAGTAAAATAAAAAAAACTCAAATTATAAATCAATGGAAAAAATTAATATATCAAAATTCTAATTTATAACTTTCAATTTATGCCCATTAAGTGTCTATCACTAAACATAAAAGTCAATAAATTTTGCTAATAATCCAATCTTAGTTTAAAAAACTCTGTATTATTACATTTTCAATACGGAATTCAGAATTTTGGTTTTTATCACTTCCCCAGGGCAGAAATACTGGACTCATAACACTAATCATAATGTTCTTTTACTTAAATAAGAAAATAGAAAGAGCAAGGGCAATTTCTAAACAGACTAAGGATAATTTATAGACATTGAAAGTTCTCTTTGTTGCAACTTATATTCTAGGAAGGGGTACAAACATCCTTATACATCTTGCTTAAAAACAATAGATAAAAACCATAGCCTATTTTTTTAAATGTATTTTATTGTAGTTGATTTACAATACTGTATTAATTTCTATTGTACAGCAAAATGATTCCGTTATATATGTAACTCCCTTTCCCCCTTGGCAACCACAAGTCTGTTCTCTATGTCTGTGAGTCTGTTTTGTAGATAAGTTCATTTATGTCATATTTCAGATTCCACATATAAGTGATATCATATGATATTTGCCTTCCTCTTTCTGACTTACTTCACTAAGTATAATCATCTCTAGACCCATCCATGCTGCTACAAATGGCATTATTTTATTCCTTTTTATGGCTGAGTAGTATTCCATTGTATATATGTACATCTTTTAAATTAATTTTTATTGGAGTACAGTTGATTTACAATGTTGTGATAGTTTCTGCGGTACAGCAAAGTGAATCAGTTATACGTAAATCTACTCTTTTTTAGATTCTATTCCTCTATAGGTCATTACAGAGTATTGAATATAGTTCCCTGCACTATAGAATAGCTTCTAATTAGTTACCTATTTTATATATAGTAGTGTGTATATGTCAGTCCCAATCTCCCAGTTGATCCTTCCCTGCCCCCTTTCCCCCTTGGTAACCATAAATTGGTTTTCTATATCTGTGGCTCTATTTCTTTTCTGTAAATAAGTTCATTTGTACCATGTTTTTCGATCCCACATATAAGCGATATCATATGATGTTTGTCTTTCTCTGACTTACTTCACTCAGTATGACAATCTCTAGGCCCATCCATGTAGCTACAAATGCCATTACTTCATTCTTTTTTTACTGCTGAGTAATATTCCATTGTGTATATGTACCACATCTTTTTTGTTTTTTTGTTTTTGTTTTTTTGCAGTATGTGGGTCTCTCACCGCTGCAGCCTCTCCCGCCGCGGAGCACAGGCTCCAGACGCTCAGGCCCAGCAGCCACAGCCCACGGGCCCAGCCGCGCTGCGGCATGCGGGACTCCCCCGGACCGAGGCATGAGCCTGCGCCCCCCGCACCGGCAGGTGGACCCCCAACCACTGCGCCACCAGGGAAGCCCTCTTTTTTTTTTTTAAACATCTTTATTGGAGTATAATTGCTTTACAATGGTGTTAGTTTCTGATTTATAACAAAGTGAATCAGTTATACATATACATATATCCCCGTATCTCTTCCCTCTTGTGTCTCCCTCCCTCCCACCCTCCCTATCCCACCCCTCTAGGTGGTCGCAAAGCACCAAGCTGATCTCCCTGTGCTATGCGGCTGCTTCCCACTAGCTATCTATTTCACATTTGGTAGTGTATATATGTCCATGCCACTCTCTCACTTTGTCACAGCTTACCCTTCCCCCTCCCTGTGTCCTCAAGTCCATTCTCTAGTAGGTCTGCATCTTTATTCCCATCTTGCACCTAGGTTCTTCATGACTTTTTTTTTTTTTTAGATTCCATATATATGTGTTAGCATACAGTATTTGTTTTTCTCTTTCTGACTTACTGCACTCTGTATGACAGATTCTAGATCCACCTTACTACAAATAACTCAATTTCGTTTCTTTTTATGGCTAATATTCTATTGTATATATGTGCCACATCTTCTTTATCCATTCCTCCGTTGACGGACACTTAGGTTGCTTCCATGTCCTAGCTATTGTAAATAGTGCTGCAATGAACACTGGGGTACGTGTATCTTTTCAAATTATGGTGTTCTCTGCATATATGCCCAGGAGTGGGATTGCTGGATCATATGGCAACTCTACTTTTAGTTTTTTGAGGAACCTCCATACTGTTTTCCAAGTGGCTGCACCAATTTACATTCCCACCAACAGCGTAGGAGGCTTCCCTTTTCTCCACACCCTCTCCAGCATTTGTTATTTGTAGACTTTTTAATGATGGCCATTCTGAACGGTAGGAGGTAGTACCTCATTGTAGTTTTGATTTGCATTTCTCTAATAATCTGCAATGTTGATTATCTTTTCATGTGCCTGTTGGCCATCTGTAGGTCTTTGGAGAAATGTCTATTTAGGTCTTCTGCCCATTCTTCGACTGGGTTGAAAAACCATAGCCTATTAATCTCATCTACTTACCAAGAGAAGGAAGTTCTCTTGGTGTTAGAAATATCAAGCATCAAAATCTCCTGAGAGTTCTCCATAACAAATATTTATTAATTTTATAATCTGAAAATAAAGCTACTTTATTTCAAAGAACATTTACATTCAGAAATGAAAAATCATAATTTTCTGAAACATTAATGGAGATATCAAAAATGTTTATATTCAGCACCACTCAAAAAGTAAAAGCACAGAAAATAAAAATAAAGGAAAATGCTAAGAACTTATGCAACTTAATCTCCTTTATCACTTCAAACTTCCTCAAGGGGAAGAGTGACTCCTAACAACTTAGATGTTCTTTCATCAGTCCCTGGCATGCAGTAGGAGATCAATAAATATTTGCTGAATGAATAAATTTAATATTAAATGAAAACCTTCTCCCAAGAATCTCAACCACCATTCCAATCCCACTCACCAGAGGTAACAACAATGAAGTTTGGTGAATCTCTCTCTCCACACACCATAACTATTTCCACTCAAAAAATACAGTGATTATCCTACTATAGTTCCCCTTTATGCACTCTTTTTTTTGTTTATAACTGCACAAACTTACCAATTTTCCAGATGCTTTCAGCAACCAAGATATTGAATGAAAGGAAATAAAAGCACTAATAGTAATGGCTAACATGCATTGAGCATTGTTCTAAGTGCTTTATATATACTACACATTAAAATTGCACAACTTTATAAGTAGGAACTATTACTTATGGCCCTCTTATAAAGAAATTTAAAAATATTACTTTCCCAAGATTATAATGACTTGCCTAACGTTAGACAGTAAGTGGCAGGGCCAGGATTTGAAGCCAGCAGTCTGTCTTGGGAACCTGTGTTCTTAATCATTACTGCCTCTGTGATGTTAAAAATACTAAAGATAAATTCTTACTTAACAACAGCTGACTGTGGTATATACCGAATGTAAACATAATAGGACACAATGTTTGGGTTTGTTTGGTTTTTTTAAACTATACCAGAACCTTGTACTGAGGATTGCCTTCAAAGCAACCATACCAATAGGTTATGTGTTGTTTAGAGTCATAAACATTTGCATTAGCAAAAAACGTATGAATTTCCTTCACATATATTTCATAAACTGAACAAGAAATCTAAGTGCCTTACTGTTACCTTCTTTTATGGCCAAAAGCAGTTTTCAAGTTTTACTATCCATTTTGTTCATTAGACTCGCCACTAAATGATTTATGGTCATTAAAAAAAAAAACAAAAAACAAAAAACTATATCCAGTCACACACACAAAAAGAACCTGAATCACATTTAAACAGTTATATAACTCAGATTCTAAACTCAGATCCAAGAGTGTTTTGAATAATGGCAGAATCTTTTGAATAAACGTATAGTCTCTCAAGGTAACTATTCTGAAAAGGACAATATTCAATCGTCTATTTAAAGGTCAGTCTGTTAAAAATTAGTTATCATACTTAACTGGTTACTAATCTAGCAACCAGTTCATGTCAACCATCAGCAAAATAATAACTTATGCCCACACCGTCTATTCTGTCCCCAAGGCAGGAATTTGATAACTAGTATTCTAAGCTCTGTACAACATATCAAAGTAGTGTTGCTGAGCCAAGTGAAGCATAAATTGTTTTATAACATAAGCCAATTTCCTAATTTACTCTTCTAATATAAAATGATTCCACTCTAGCTGACAGTAACAGCAAGGACAAAATGGCAGCTTTAGAAGATGCCTTATCTTTGAATGAATCTTACTAGTTTAAGCAAGGGATAATGGTAAAAACAGTGCATACACACACATATAAATATATTCAATATCACCAAAATACCACCACCATTTTGAAGTGATGCCAAGTAACATTAAAAAGTGATATGTTTCAGAAGATGGGTCAATCGAAAATCAGGTTTCACCTAACTCTGTTACTGAATCACTTTCTAGATCATGGTTTTGTTAAGTAAAACTTCCTTCTTGGAAAAATAAGCATCTGTCTGAGCTCCATGCAGTTCCACAGAACAGTAAAAATAACTGTTAAGTTTCTTTGTATACATAATTGCTAAGTAAATGGTAAACAGTCTTGCAAGATAACCCTTAACAAACAGTCTAATGAGTGAACATTAGAAAATTAAGTTTCCTGGCAACCTATTAGGCATAATTATCTAACCAATCACTATCCCATAAAAAAAACAATTGGTATTATTCAATCTAATACTTAGAGAAGCCCCTGGGAGTTGGGTACCAGACTTTCTTATAGTAAAATAATTCTAAAATCACTGCCTTTTTGATTGCCTGTATTTATTCTGACAGCTCATTTTCTTCCCTCCCCAACATCTGTACACATAAAATCTCACTCAATAAAGTTTTTATTAATCAATTAATGCTTTTGCTCTGGCAATGCAAAAGACCTCTCATCAGCTCCTATCTTTTCCCAACCACTCATCATCAAGATTACGATGCTTGGATTAGAGGCAGAGCAGAGGAAAGAACCAAGTATATAATGACCTCATGTGGCAAAGGACTACAATTACTGATTTCACTATAAAATAATCATGGACTTAAACTACTTTTGTTATCGGATTTTTATTTTCAAATTTCTATTTTAAATGGGCATGAAATACTAGACAGAGTTAGGGACGGAAAGAAAAATGACCCTAGATATAAAAAGCAGAAGTAAAACTAGAGTCGCTACTCACTAAAATAAAATGAAACCCCACTCTAGAGAGTCAAAATATCTGGGTTTTGTTTCAGCTTTAGTCTTTGTGGGATCTTGAGAAATCCCTCAGCCTCTCACATCTGTAAAACGGTAATAAATTTTGTCTACCACAGAGCCTAAGTTACAATGGTTAAGAAAGGATTTTAATATCTGACATTTAATGATTCTTTTATTCTATTTATGGTACTTGTTATTTTATACCTAAAATATTTTTAAGGTAATCATAAAAACATAAACCAAAAACTAAAGTACTGTTACCTAGTTTGACTTCTAATTGTCACCTTTTATAGTCTAGTACAATGGACATTGGTCTGTGTAGTACTTATTCTATTCTAGGCACAGAACTAAAATTAAATGAATTCAAAGAGTAGCCATATTGATAATAATCTTCTTTGAGGATGGTCTTAATTCTTGAAAGAAACACTTTGATATTTATCAATTCAAAATCTGCCAAAACAGAACCTGGTGTTAATTTTTTGTGAAATCTTTGAACCAAACCCAAATCTTCATTCATACAAAATATTCTGAGAACATCAATATCATGTTAAGAATTTATGCCTCATTAAACATACAATTACAGAGCTGCAGTTACAGTAATTTTTTAAAAGGTGGGGGAAAGGGAGTATGTAAAACAGAATCAAATTCAAATTACATACCTGTTCCTCACTTTATGTCTTTTATTACTGAAAAAAAAGCTGTCACTAAGTAAAAAGCTTTAAGTGAAATATCTTCCATTAATTCTAATGGGGCACATTATATTATATCCTAAGATACCAAAAATGTATCGATTGAATAATAACAAGTTTACAAGAAATACACAATTTAGATTGTGCATAAAATATATCGTAAACAAGGTTTACTGTACTTGCCAAGAAAGAAAATTTGATAGTCAGTGATGGTTGGTGGAGGAGAGGAATAAAGAAATCATTCTTTGGAAGGTGAGTTCTGCTTTCTGTACCATTTCCCCCCACCAATCTTCTACCCTTTTGGGGACTAATGGTTATCTGGCATTCAAACTCCACTTAAAATTAAGTTATAACACAAAAAAACACCTTTAGGAAACTTCAAAACACATGGAAATGGCATCTACGTAGAACAGACGAGAGTCCTAAAAGATATAACTTTTTCATTCCTCTCATTTCACATACTTATGCAAAGCAAAATTACCTGATGTACAGTTCAAGTGTGTTCAAAATGATAATCTCTGTGTAGTGTCAAGTAAATTATTATGTTTTTGTCTGAGCTGGAAATGTTTAAATATTGTTCTTTATTACATACTTGTTTAGTATGTTTTAGAGTAGGAAGAATCTTTATACCCAAGGAGAAAAAAAAAAGGTGATTGTCTGAACAATGATATAATCATTTAAAAGATGTTATGGTAGAAAGTTATTACTGAACAGCTCTTATGGGGGAAGACTGTATTTAAACATTTCTGGCATTACTAACCTCAGTACTAATAAATTTTATAATAACAACATTCCAAGGCACTACACAGAATAAGGAAAAAAATGAATTATATCAAACCTGCCTTCATTTTTCAATACTCTACTCTCTAACTGAAGATGAGAAAAAACGATTTCATTATACAAATAAATTCTTAAAAGGAGAAAAAGCTTATTAGGATAACCTCAAAAAGCACCCAAAGTGTTACTAAACCTAAGTAGCTCATACCTTTAGGAAATGCAAAATTACCCAACTTCAAGACTTAATATGAAGCTACAGTAGGGACTTCATGGTCAGTCCAGTGGTTAAGACTCCACGCTTCCACTGCAGGGGGCACAGGTTTGATCCCTGGTGGGGGAACTAAGATCCCGCATGACGTGTGTCGCGGCCAAAAATAAAATAAAAAATAAAACAGAATAGAGAGCCTAGAAATAAAGCCACATAATTATAGTCAACTGATCTTCAACAAAGGAGTGAAGGCAATTCAATTAAACAAAGCTAGTCTTTCAGCAAATGGTGCTGACAACTGGACCTCCACATGCAAAAAAATGAATCTAGATGCAGATCGTACACCCTTCATAAAAATTAACTCAAAATGGATCACAGATCTAAAAATAAAATGCATTAATTATAAAACCCCTAGAGGATAACATAGGAGAAAACCTAGATGACCTTGGATACAGCGATGACGTTTCAGATACAACACAAGGTATGGGGCTTCCCAGGTGGTGCAGTGGTTAAGAATCTCTGCCAATGCAGGGGACATGGGTTCGAGCCCTGGTCCAGGAAGATCCCACATGCTGCGGAGTAACTAAGCCCATGTGCCACAACTACTGAGTCTGCGCTCTAGAGCCCACAAGCCACAACTACTGAGCCCACATGCCACAACTATTGAAGCCCACACACCTAGAACCCGTGCTTAGGAACAAGAGAAGCCACCGCAATGAGAAGCCCACACACGGCAACAAAGAGTAGCCCCTACTCGCTGCAACTAGAGAAAGCCTGCACGCAGCAACAAAGACCTAACGCAGCCAAAAATAAATAAATTAATTAAATTAAAAAACAAAACAAAACAAAAGGTATGATCCATGAAAGAAATCATTGATAAGCTGGACTTCATTAAAATTAAAAACTTCTGCTCGCAAAAGACAATGTCAAGAAAATAAACCACAGATAGGAGAAATATTTGCAAAAGACATATTTGATAAAGAACCATTACCTAAAACATACAAAGAACTCTTAAGCCTTAGTATTAAGAAAATGAACCCAATTAAAAAAAGACAAAAGACTTTAACGGACACCTCACCAAAGATACACAGATGGAAAGACGGTTAACATCAGGTCATTAGGGAATTGCAAATTAAAATAAGATACAACATACCTATTAGAATGGCCAAAATCCAAACCACTGACAACAAATGCTGGCAAGGATGTAGAGCAACAAGAACTCTCAGTCATTGCTGGCGGAAAGGCAAAATGATACAACCATTTTGGTAGACAGTTTGGCAATTTCTCAGAAACCTAAACAAACTCTTACCATATGATCCAGCAACTGCACGCCCTGGAATTTACTCAAATGAACTGAAAACTTATGTCCTCATAAAAACTTGTACACCGATGTTTAAAGTAGTTTTATTCATAACTGCCAAACCTTGGAAGCAACCAAGATGTCCCTCAGTAGGTGAGAGGATAAACTATGGTACATCCAGACAACAGAATATTTTTCAGTGCTAAAAAGTAATGAACTATCAAGAGAAAACATGGAGGAAATTAACTGCAACTTACTAAGTGAAAGAAGCCACTGAAAAGGCTCCCTACTGAATGATTCCAACTCTATGACATTCTGAAAAAAGGCAAAACTATGGAGACAATAAAAAGATGAGTGATTGCCAGAGTTTAGGGGAGGGATGAACAGACACAGAGGATTTTCAGGGCAGGGAAGCTATTTTGTATGATACTACAATGGTGGTTACATGTCATTATTCATTTGTCAAAACCCACAGAAGGTACAAGATTGTGTAAACCCTAATGCAAACTATGGACTTTGAGTGGTAATGATGTGTCAATGTGGGTTCATTGATTATAACAGACATACCACTCTGCTGGGGGATGTTGATATTGGAGGAGGCTGTGCAAGTATGGGGGCAGAGAGTACATGGGAACTCTGTACTTTCCACTCAATTCTCCTGTGAACGTAGAACTGTTCTAAAAAATGAAAATAAAAACTATTAAAAATAAGTTCTGTAGTTTAGTTAACAGTAGTATACCAAGTCAATTGCCTAGTCATGATAATACACTATTGTTAAGTAAAATGTTACCATGGGTGTACACAGGAACTCTAATAATTTTGCAACTTTTGTGAATCTAAAATTATTTCCCCCCCAAAAGAATTTTTTTCAAAGGAAAGACGTAGGGGCTTCCCTGGTGGCGCAGTGGTTGAGAATCCGCCTGCCAGTGCAGGGGAAACAGTTTCAAGCCCTGGTCCGGGAAGATCCCACATGCCATGGAGCAACTAAGCCCGTGCACCGCAACTACTCAGCCTGCACTCTAGAGTCCGCGAGCCACAACTACTGAAGCCCGTGGACCTAGAGCTCGTGCTCCGCAACAAGAGAAGCCACCACAATGAGAAGCCCGCGCACCGCAACGAAGAGTAGCCCCCACTCGCTGCAACTAGAGAAAGCCTGCGTGCAGCAAGGAAGACCAACGCAGCCAAAAAATAAATAAATTAAATAAAATAAATAAATAAAGGAAAGAGGTAAGATTTTTCAAATGAGGAAGGTTATTATCTACCAGGATTTGTAAATACTTTAAGCAACTTATCTAGCATTTTTCTGTAGGTAATGAGATTTATACCTCTATGTAAAAAACACTTTGGGACTTCTTGTCTTTTAAAATATAACAGACCTGATTTCTAGGGGCTTGGTAAACACTGCTCTAAGTTTCAGGCATGAAAGATGAGAAAACTCTGAATGAAGGGATAAGTCTTGTACAATTAATCACCTTCTTAGAAGAGTAAGCTGTACAAAGTAGTACATATACTTTGAAGAAAGATGATCTGATAGAGGAGACAGGATTCAAGAGATAATGCAGACCACTAGGCTCAATACCCTTGTGCTCACCCAGTGGTACAGCTTTTATTTTAAGTCATAACAAATAATAATTTTTAAGCTTCTTTTCAATTTTACAGATTTAAAAAGTCATTAAGCTAAACATTTTTAAAGGTTATGGAAAATCTCTGAAATATGTCTCCACTTAAAATAGAGTCAATGTTAATTTATATAAGCCACTGTCAATCTTTATATATTCATAATTTTCTCCAAAAGTAGAATAAATTTTAATTCTAAAAGAGATGCAATCATTTCAATGAGTGTAGCTCCATTAGAGTTCATGATATTTTTACTTATTTATTAAGCAAATATTTAATTTAGTAACAAATTCATTTATATCAAACAAAAACAAATCTATACAATATCATGAGACAATTTAAATATTTACGGTAATTACAGATTTGAAACAGTCTCTTTTTCAAAGATCAGTGCATCTAAACTGTTTAACTCACTAAACTATCATCTTTGAATATCAAGAAACCAAAAACAAGAAATGATATTTTAAAAAGGAAAATGATAGTTTCAAAGTAAAAGTAACTCTTCCTCTCATTAAAAGCCACAGAATTTTTCTAAAATGTCAAGTAGAAAGGTTAAATACAAAGAAAACACACTGCACACCTTAACTACACAAAGTTGAAAGAAATCTATACATACAGACCTAAATCTATACATACAGACCTAAAATGAACCCATGCAGACTTTTTTAAATTACAACTATTTTACCCCTTGCCTTCTTTATTAATATTTGAATTTACTAACATATAATCCACAAAAAATGATAATGCTTTCAAGATATATAACATAAAGCAAGATCATTTTTATCAGTAATTTCTCTTAAAGGAGGGGGAAAAATACTTCAGGTATAATCCAAAAGAGAAGCAAAGCAAACTATGAAGTGAAAAGTGATGATGATGTTCTCAAAGTAGAAATGTGTGACTTTTATTTACTTTTAAATAAAACTTTAAATAGTAGGCTGCCTAATTAATC
>NW_006770403.1:422132-444494 GCF_000442215.2 Lipotes vexillifer | reverse complement strand
TAGGGAAAGTAGGAGGCAGGAAATAAGAGCTGGGACTAACTAAACAGACTTAACTGCTAAGAAGAAAATCTACCTTGTCTTCAGTTTCCCTTTTGACAGCTCACCAAGTATAAAGAAAGACTACTCATTCCCAGTATAGCATCAATAAAAAATAAAATGGAAAAATGGATCCCTCACTATGTCCCACTAACATTTTACCTATAAAAATGGGAAGAAATTAAGGAAAACTATAATTCCACCTCAAATGACTTAAAGACAATCATAGTTTAAGCCAATCTTTTAACTATAATAGTAAAACTCCATTCTAAAAGAATGGTCTGAGAAGAGAAAAGCAGGTAGCTATTTAAGTTCCAAATAAATTCAATCTTTCTATTCCTGTAATAATCTTCAGTTATCTTTTAAGTATAGAAACATTTTCTCTTTAATCCTACAAAACCCCATGCAAAAGATGAAGCCTCACTCATACCACAGATGTAGAAACAAAGGCAGGAAAAAGATTAAATGATTTATAAGTTATGCCATTACAAACCGGGAACAAAGTCTAACCTGCTTCTCTACAAATATATTATAGACACGTTAATAAATCAGTGAAGTAATTAAATACTAAACCTGGTCTTATCTTCCACATAAATTAAGGTAGAAGGGAAGGCACCTGATGAAAAGTATTTAAAATAAAACCTCATCATACTTTTTCTAGGGATTCCTTAAATTCCACTTTTCAGTTTTTAACAGGTACACTAATTTACACAGGACACATTACCATTTACTATGTAACATTAAAGTCTGTAGTTAAGAAATTGGTCAGTGAGATGAGAAGCACCAGAAAAAAAAAAAAAAAGTGAACCGGCTGAGGAGGATAATAGAGGAGAAAGACAGAAGGAGACTGGGTCCTTTATGATGCAGCTTAGCCACTATAATGATTCTGGAACCATCTACCCCCAGACTTCTTGTTGTAAGGGATACTTAAATGTCTTTCTTTTTTTAAAGCCCCAAAAAAGAAAAGAAGAAGAAAAAAAAAGAGATAAAAGAAAAACTAGCTATAAACTTTTATATAGGATTCATTCAAAAAAAATCTTTCTTGGAACAAAAACAGTTAAAAACTTGGGTTTAGAAGAGAGACTTGTATGAATATGGACCTATGAAGATACACAAAGCTGAAGTATGTGTAATCATTTGGCTGCCTGCAGTCTTCAGCAAGATCACAAAGTGCTCAAAAATTCTTTTACCTGAGGGGAGGAAAAAAATATTAATATAATTCCTTGGCTAATTTGAGATATCTAATATTCATTTTCAATTAAAAGTATCTACACAGTTGAAGACCTCAATTGTATAAGTAACTCTATCACAAAGCCATATCATTTAGTTTCAAAAGAAATATTAACAAATACTTCAGTATCAGAAGATGAATGACCTAAAATGTCATCACAGGAGTCATTAAATTTACATCTAAGATTGATACAGTTCTATAACAGCCATAACACTAATTTTGTTATCTCTTTATAATACCATAGACTACTGACATGTGCAGCTTTAGTACTGATAACATTGATAATTTCAACGGTTTAATAAGTCTAAAGGTCCTGATTATGTATGTAACCTATGTAACAGATTTATAATTTTTCTGAAGCACAAATCTGAATCATATATACACACTGTAATATTAGTATGTGAGGAAAGGTCATATAAGTAGTGAATGAACTTAGCCAACTGGCCAACGTCACAATTCAAGATACTGCTCTCTACGTATTCTAGACTGCACAGTAATTCTGAATAGACAAAGATTACCGCCTTGCAAAAATACCTGAAAAAGAAAGCAAACTTCTAGTAAAACTAATTAAACCAAAAATAAATAATAATATGAAATGGTGATTATTAATCAAAATACAAAAGTGTTAGATAAAATTAAAAAGTGGTTTTACATATTCATCTAGCTAAAATGATGGCTGGCTGTTAGTACTGCAATGGCTGACTTAATTTTATTTATTTTATTTTAACAGTATCACAAATGAATTCTGTACTAGGTTTCTTAATATCATTAAATTAGTATGAAGAGGTCACTTGAATTTTCCAGATATGCTTTTCTTTATATCATGGGAAAAACAACTATATGCTACAGTAGTTATCTATAAATGGTGAGATTTTCAAAATTCTTGAGATACATCCCTTATAAATGTTAAATACCTATTATAGTAAACAGCAGACATTTTGTGACAGGAAAAAAGAAAAATAAGATTTCTCTCAAAACTAAACAAACAACAAAAAAATGTGGCTTCTTCTTTAGCTCTTAGATCACTAAGTTAATTAACATGGATATAAGGATATTTGTTATACAAATCCCATTACTATTCTCTCTCAAGTGTTCATCAATAGGTTCTGTGCCAGTCCCTTTATGAATATGAGCACCACTCACTTTATAGAGTATAGTCAACTTCCAAATATATGGAGGATAGATCAACTCTGATTAGGACAATGACTCAATGATTAGGCAGTGCCAAGTTATCACTGACAAGGTCCCAAATAGAACTCAAAACTAAAAATCTTTAATCTCAAGACTCTAGTTAGTAGAAAAATGGATGAGATCCATATCCTACAGCTTCAAACATCTTCCATACTGAATTTAGTTGAAAAAGATTAATTTCACAAATAGTTTATTATCTAAAGATTGGTGGTATAGGGAAGAGGGGAAGAAAAGGGAACAAAGCAGAGGAGAGTGAGCAAGGACTTTTGTTAACGTGGTTACCCCTATAATACAGATAAAGAAATTAAAGGATAAAGAAGGTCCTCATTTTAGCTAAGGCTACAAAGCTAGAAGTTGAAGTTAAGATGAGAATCTAAACAGTCTAAATCCCTCTAAAGCTCTTAATTCTCTCTTAATATAACTTTATGTAATCTTTCCTTAGAAAATTATTTTCTCACAAAGTTAGAACACTTCTTTAGACAAGACAAAACAAATATTATTTATAGTCTTTGTATAAATCTACCTTTTCAACCAGACTGTCATGTTTGTCTTTAAAGTCTTCATTAACATCCAGTGTTAAGATAGGCACTTCTTGTAGATAATCAAAGTTGGTTCTGTTTGAAAAGAGAGAGATGAACAAAATAATTAGAAAAAGCAACAAATAAAAGAGAAATACTAAAACATTATTCTTATGTCTTCACTGGAAAACAAAATGTTATCAATCATTTTATATTAAAATTATCCTGCCAAGTACTTCATCTGGCAGTCCCTTCTTTCTCACCTAGATTTACGATACATGTCTAAAAATCTCAGGTATAAAATATATAAAGTTAGGCATTGTGAAATGTAATTCTCTTCAAAAACCAAAATCATACCATAAAGTAGGAATGTTTCCTTTTTCTTAGAATTTTGCTGTCTTTTAAAAAAAATACATTTATTTATTTATTTATTTATGGCTGCGTTGGGTCTTCGTTGCTGCACAAGGGCTTTCTCTACTTGTGGAGAGCAGGGGCTACTCTTCATTGTGGAGCATGGGCTTCTCATTGCGGTGGCTTCTCTTGTTGCAGAGCACAGGCTCTAGGTGCGAGGGCTTCAGTAATTGTGGCGCATGGGCTTAGTTGCTCCACGGCGTGTGGGATCTTCCCGGATCAGGGCTCGAACCTGTGTCCCCTGCATTGGCAGGTGGATTCTTAACCACTGCACCACCAAGGAAATCCAGGAATGTTTGCATTTTATAGATGAGAAAACTAAAGCTCAGGGAGGTCACTCTGAGGCTCAGAGATTGTCTAAGGTTGTATACTAATAAGTGAGATGCGTCTGAACCAAGATCTGACTAATGACAAAGTACAGTGATATAAGAAAAAAACTTGAAATATCTTAAAATTCTCTCTGAAAAGAGTATAGGTATATCTCAGAGATACTGCAGGTTTGGTTCCAGACCGCTGCAATAAAGTGAATATCACAACAAAGCAAATATTGCAACAAAGCAAGTCACACAAATTTTCTGGTTTCCCCATGCATACAAAAGTTACATTTACTCTATACACCAGTCTATTAAGTGTGCAATAGCATTATGTCTAAAAAAAATGTACATACCTTAATTTAAAAATACTTTATTGCTAAAAAATGCTAACCATCATCTGAGCCTTTAGAGAGTCATGGGTTAGAGGTGAAGGGTTTAAAATATTGCAAGAATTTATAAAATGTGATGTAGAGACACAACATTAGGAAATGCTGTTGGAAAAAGGGTGCCAACAGACTTGCTTGACATAGGGTTGCCACAGACCTTCCATTTGTAAGAAATGCAGCATGTGCGAAGCACAATAAAGTGAAGTGCTATACAACAAGGTATGCTTGTACCTAAATAATGTATACAGATATATTTCCTACTTTACTCCTTAATGTGAAATTCTATATATTATGCTGTAAATACTGCTGGGGGAGATTAGCTATAAAAACTTTAAGAAAATAGGATCTCATTGCAGTAAAGAATCAAAATCCATACTTAATTCTGGGAGATCCTACAATACTAATAAATAAAAATGGCTGAAAATGAAAAACTATACATGATTTGGATTAAAATTTGATAAAGGAATTTAAAATGAACAGTAAATAAGAATAAGGAAGTCTTACTTTAGTGTTCTATGCAGGAGCCAGCTTTCATGCTTATAGTGAAGCTTCTCTAAGTATTCAAGAGGAATGCCTTGTTCTTCATTTCTTCCCCGTAAATATATTCTATTCAAGCATTTCTAAAAGCAAGCAATAAGAAACAGGTAGGAGGAGTGGAGGAGGCAAGGAACATTTATTCTTGACAGCTCCATTAAATTTTTCCTTAGTGTCTCTTTAGTTATGCTAGCCAAAATCTCTATTTACTTTTCCTAGGAAGTTGAAGTAGTTCATTTTCTCCTCCTTGTGCTTTTCAACCATTTGGTAGCTCTAAACCAAGTGTTACTCTCAAAAATAAGTCAAAATATGTGTATAAACTTTTGGCATCCATACTTGAAATAAACTGTATAAAATAAGTTTAGTTAAAAATCAAATAATTTACCTGTGATAAACCATGATGGAAAAGAATATGAAAAAGAATATAAATATGTATAACTGAGTCACTCTGAGGTACACCAGAAATTAAACACAACATTGTAAATCAACTATTCTTCAATAAAATTTTGTTAAAAATTTAAAAGTTCAGGGACTTCCCTGGTGACGCAGTGGTTAAGAATCTGCCTGCCACAGGAAGAAACACTCCCAAACTCATTCTATGAGGCCACCATCACCCTGATACCAAAACCAGACAAAGATACTACAAAAAAAGAAAATTACAGACCAATATCACTGATGAATATAGATGCAAAAATCCTCAACAAAATACTAGCAAACAGAATCCAACAACACATTAAAAGGATCATACACCATGATCAAGTGGGATTTATCCCAGGGATGCAAGGATTCTTCAATATATGCAAATCATTGTGATACACCATATTAACAAATTGAAGAATAAAAACCATATGATCATCTCAGTAGATGCAGAAAAAGCTTTTGACAAAATTCAACACCCATTTATGATAAAAACTCTCCAGAAAGTGGGCATAGGGGGAACCTACCTCAACATAATAAAGGCCATATACGACAAACCCACAGCAAACATCATTCTCAACAGTGCAAAACTGAAAGCATTTCCTCTAAGATCAGGAACGAGACAAGGATGTCCACTCTCACCACTATTATTCAACATAGTTTTGGAAGTCCTAGCCACGGCAATCAGAGAAGAAAAAGAAATAAAAGGAATACAAATTGGAAAAGAAGAAGTAAAACTGTCAAATGTTTGCAGATGACATGATACTATACATAGAGAATACTAAAAATGCCACCAGAAAACTACTAGAGCTAATTTGGTAAACTTGGAGGATACAAAATTAATGCACAGAAATCTCTTTCATTCCTATACACTAATGATGAAAAATCTGAAAGAGAAATTATGGAAACACTCCCATTTACCACTGCAACAAAGAGAATAAAATACCTAGGAATAAACCTACCTAGGGAAACAAAAGACTTGCATGCAGAAAACTATGACACTGATGAAAGAAATTAAAGATGATACAAAGAGACAGAGAGATATACCATGTTCTTGGATTGGAAGAATCAACATTGTGAAAATGACTCTACTACCCAAAGCAATCTACAGACTCGATGCAATCCCTATCAAACTACCACTGGCATTATTCACAGAACTACAACAAAAAATTTCACAATTTGTATGGAAACACAAAAGACCCCGAATAGCCAAAGCAATCTTGAGAAAGAAAAACGGAGCTGGAGGAATCAGGCTCCCTGACTTCAGACTATACTGCAAAGCTACAGTAATCAAGACAGTATGGTACTGGCACAGAAACAGAAAGATAGATCAATGGAACAGTATAGAAAGCCCAGAGATAAACCCACGCACATATGGTCACCTTATCTTTGATAAAGGAGGCAAGAGTATACAATGGAGAAAAGACAGCCTCTTCAATAGTGGTGCTGGGAAAACTGGACAGCTACATGTAAAAGAATGAAATTAGAACACTCCCTAACACCATACACAAAAATAAACTCAAAATGGATTAAAGACATAAATGTAAGGCCAGACACTATAAAACTCTTAGAGGAAAACTTAGGCAGAACACTTTATGACATAAATCACAGCAAGACCCTTTTTGACCCACCTCCTAGAGAAATGGAAATAAAAATAAACAAATGGGACCTGATGAAACTTAAAAGCTTTTGCACAGCAAAGGAAACCATAAACAAGATGAAAAGACAACCCTCAGAATGGGAGAAAATATTTGCAAATGAAGCAACTGACAAAGGATTAATCTCCAAAATTTACAAGCAGCTCATGCAGCTCACTATCAAAGAAACAAACAACCCAATGCAAAAATGGGCAGAAGACCTAAATAGACATTTCTTCAAAGAAGATATACAGATTGCCAACAAACACATGAAAGAATGCTCAACATCATTAATTATTAGAGAAATGCAAATCAAAACTACAATGCGATATCATCTCACACCAGTCAGAATGGCCATCATCAAAAAATCTACAAACAATAAATACTGGAGAGGGTGTGGAGAAAAGGGAACCCTTATACACTGTTGGTAGAAATGTAAATTGATACAGCCACTATGGAGAACAGTATGGAGGTCCCTTAAAATCTAAAAATAGAACTACCATATGACCCAGCAATCCCACTACTGGGCATATACCCTGAGAAAACCATAATTCAAAAAGAGTCATGTACTACAATGTTCATCGCAGCTCTATTTACAATAGCCAGGACATGGAAGCAACCTAAGTGTCCATTGACAGATCAATGGATAAAGAAGATGTGGCACCTATATACAATGGAATATTACTCAGCCATAAAAAGAAACGAAATTGAGTTATTTGTAGTGAGGTGGATGGATCTAGAGTCTGTCATACAGAGTGAAGTAAGTCAGAAAGAGAAAAACAAATACTGTATGCTAACACATATATATATGGAATCTTAAAAAAAAATGGTCATGAAGAACCTAGGGGCAAGAGGGGAATAAAGACCCAGACCTACTAGAAAATGGACTTGAGGACACGGGCAGGGGGAAGAGTAAGCTGGGACAAAGTGTGAGAGTGGTAGTGTATATATGGACATATAAACAAACCAAATGTAAAATAGATAGCTAGTGGGAAGCAGTCGCATAGCACAGGGAGATCAGCTCGGTGCTTTGTGACCACCTGGAGGGGTGGGATAGGGAGGGTGGGAAGGAGGGAGATGCAAGAGGGAAGAGATATGGGGACATATGTATATGTATAACTGATTCACTTTGTTATAAATCAGAAACTAACACACCATTGTAAAGCAATTATACTCCAATAAAAATGTAAAAAAAAAAAAAAAAAGAGTAAACCAAAAAAAAAAGAAAAGAAGAGCCAGGCAATACAGGATCCACAAGAGATAAGTGAATAGGTGTCTCAAGAGGATAAGAATAAAAAATCCAAAAACAGCAAATTTGAAACAGAATGGCAGAACAACCAGCCCAGGTTGGAGCATGGAGCTTTGAGGTTTTGAGTCATTCCAGGAGATTTGAGGCAGTAGGCTATGTAGTAAAACGAGTTGGAGCTGATCTTCCTGAAGAAAACAAAGAGTCTTGAGAGGTTGTGCCTTCATTAAAAGAGAGCTAGTAAAATTCCATCCACAAGCCTGAGTGGAGAGAGAGGGAGCCTGAAAACATTTCAAGACAATGACTTGAAAATATATAATTCACCAGTGAGAACCTGAAATCACAGGCCTCAGACACATGTAGCATTGGGGTGCTAATTCACACAACTGACACTGCATGTGAATCTTCAAGATGAGGAATTACTATCGAACTGTTCCATACCCTTGAGGCTCTTATCTCTAAAGACCATGGGAAAAATAGAAATGAGTTAAAATGGAACAGACTGTAACAAAGAGTGGTAACCAGAATAGAGTGTTTTTTGTTTTTGTTTTTTTAAATAAATTTATTTGTTTAAAAATATTTAAAAAGTAAAGTTTTGTGTTAGACTTTAAGATATTGACCATGAATGTTTCTAGCAGAATGAAATTATTAGTATTCTTCATGTTTTCTTCTATATTTGTATTTACTATTTTCATAATTAAAAACAAAAATTCTTTTCAAAAATAAAAGTGAATTTCAAAATTATTATTGTTAAATTCTGGCTTACTTGACATTAGAAGAGGAAAAAAAATCATCCCTTGGAATCAGAAACCTAGTTTCCTTGAAAATTCAGCTTCAATAGCAATACGGTATTCTTTCAGGCTAGAAGTCATGGCATTTACATTCACCAGAGCCTACTTTGTGACTTAGGGAAGAAACAGGAATAAAAAACAGAAAAATGGGGATGCAAGCACCAAAACCAGAAATTCCTTAACAAATGTAAGCTCTTATTTAGGTTACTTTTATAAAAGGCATCTATCTACTTGGTCTTCCTGGATTCATAACATAATTTCATATGTAAACAGGAATAGCTATTTACAACCTATGACAAAAAGCACATTTTCAAGTAAGCTCCCTTAACTGAAAATGGCAAGTGTCCTCTAAGGCTCTTCTCAACTACAGCTGCTACTGCCCACCCATTCCAAGCCACAAACAACCATAAAGGATTTCTTGAAACGGACCTCCACCAACTTGGCCAGTCCTTCAGTAAACATTTACTGAGCTCCCACTATGTACCCAGGCCCTATTTTAGGCACCGGAAATTCAACAGTAATTAAAATACCCAAAGTTCCACCTCATGAAGCCTACATTCTAGGGGTTGCTTTAGAAAGTTTCTTAATGCAGCTGTGATAGATGACAGACCCTGAGAAAGTCAGGAAGAAATAATGAAGAACAGAACTGAGGAAGAATAGAGAAGGGGCGTAAAAGAGCAACTTCCAAATGTGGGCTTACAGTTTGCTTAGGAAAAAAGAATGTTTCTATCTGCACAGTTACGAGTTTCTAATTTGGAGGTGGGGAGTGGAGTTAAACTAAATCTCCTTCACTGCACACCACTGAAAGGCTTTCTAAATATTATTCTGAAATGTCAATGGAAAAAACAAATTTTTATTGTTTCTCACCTCTGGAGTGGCTCGAAGATAAATGATTCCATCCAGTTCAAGGCTTTGGCCAAACTGGTTATTCATCCAGTCATGCCAGTCTTGATAAATGGTCCACTCTGTTTCATTCATGCAGTCAGATTCATACAAATTAGATGCAAAAATATACCTGCAAGAGAGTCTACATCAACACATAAATTCTTTCCAAAAAGCACAAAGAAAAAACGGATCTACTAAATGGACATGAAACATTCTCCTAAACCCATGGCAGATAATGCCTTGGTTAGCAGAAAAAAACAACAGCAGAAGAAAACAACACATTATCTCCAACTACAGAAAATATGTACTTGGCCAGTGGTTCCCAAAAATGTGGTGTGAGAACCCCTGGTGGTCCCCAAGACCCTTCTAGGGTTCTGTGAGAGACCAGATTACCTTATATACTATACTTCAACCAAAAGCTTACAACTACTTGGGCTTCCCTGGTGGCGCAGTGCTTGAGAGTCCGCCTGCCGATGCGGGAGACGCGGGTTCGTGCCCCGTTTCGGGAGGGTCCCGCATGCCGCGGAGCGGCTGGGCCCGTGAGCCACGGCCGCTGGGCCTGCGCGTCCGGAGCCTGTGCTCCGCAAATGGGAGGGGCCGCAACGGTGAGAGGCCCGCATAACGCAAGAAAAAAAAAAAAAAAAAAAGCTTACAACTACTTAAAAACAGAAGCACAAATGAGAATACAGCTGACTTCTATTAAGTCAGACACTGAAGAGACTTGCAAAGTTTCAAACAATGCTACTCTTCTCCCTAATTTTTTGTGAAAGATATAATTTTCACATCTTTTTTATGTTTATATATAATGGATTTATTATTACTAACTTTAAATAAGTTAATAAATGTTCTTTATATTTCTCAACCTTAATATCTAATAACATAAATATCAATAAGACATGAAGCTCTTTGGGCTCCTTAATAATTATTAAGAATGAAAGGGGTCCTACAGTTTGAGAACCTCAGATCTAACTCTAGTAAAACAATCCTTACATAATAAGCAGGGTAATTCTAAGCCTCCCTTAGAGATGTATGATCTCCTAGCTCCAGGTGCAAGTCTAGAATACAGATCCAGATTTAACCAGAGCAGAAAAGAATTTTAAGAGGGTTGGAAGAAAAAAAAACTTCTCTGCAAATTTGAATGAGATGAGATGGTCACTATACCAGTTTCCATGGCAGCTAGCAATTATGCTAGAACTTCCCTAATGGCATTAGTACCAAACTGCTGAAGGTATTAAATGTCATTTTCCATCTCAAATCTCCAACTCAGCCTCTCTTATTACTCTGACTCCCAGGAAACAGGACAAAAAGTCCACTTCTAAGCCAAGATTCCAAACTGACAAGTACAGTCATTTATATATACCTGTCACTATACACAGATCGTTCAAAAAATAATACAGGTTTCTCTGCATCTTTGAGCTTGCCATTGAGAGCAGCAAGCTGAGCTCGTATTCGACTGAGGCAGGCATATGACTGGAAGGTGAAAGACCACCGTTCAGGTTTCTCATACATCATCTGAAGAACATTCCCACCACTTTTCTGAGACGTTGTCAGTTCCTATTTTGAATTTGAAAAAGGGAACAAAAGACAATGATCAATAGGGCTATTTTAATATTTTTTAAGTTAAAAAAATTGGATAAATAAAAAAAACCAAACAACCCAATTTAAAAAATGGGTAGAAGACCTGAATATACATTTTTCCAAAGATATACAGATGGCTAACAGGCATATGAAAATATGCTCAACATTGCTAATTTAGAGAAACACAAATCAAGACAATGAGATATTCACACCTGCCTCTGAACACAGTGAAATTACTTACTGCTCTTACAAAATATCACAAAAGTTTACTAGTAACACTGCTTTGTTCAGATTTCTAACCTAGCACCTTCCCTGGACAGAGTACGATGTGTTTAAGTAATTAAACAGGCAAAGCCATCTTAGGTCCCTTCCAGTATTCCTATCACACTGAAAAACTCCTGAGATATCTTGGTGGTATCTACTTGCTAATCTCTCTCCAACCACAGCATCCACTTTTCTATATTCTGTAGAGCCAATTTCCTGTTATTAGACTTTTATATAATCTGATTAAAGTCGTTTATGTTAGGGAATATCTGATTTAAACCATGAATTTTTTTTAAAGAGGCTTGGTATCCTCAATGAATCATTTGTAAAAAATATAGAAAATAATTTTGAGCATCTATCCATTGCCACTTCACTACTACAGGCCAAAGTCAGCAAATTCTAACATTCGAAGCTTCCAAATCAAAAAAAAAAAAGGGGAGGGTGGGAGTAAAGAGAAAGAAGCCACTGAAATTTCTTCCTTTTTTTTATTTTATAAATTTATTTATTTACTTTTGGCTTCGCTGGGTCTTCGTTGCTGAGTGCGGGCTTTCTCTAGTTGTGGTGAGCGGGGTTTACTCTTCATTGCGGTGCATGGGCTTCTCATTGCAGTGGCTTCTCTTGCTGTGGAGCACAGGCTCTAGGCGCACGGGCTTCAGTAGTTGCAGCAGGCAGGCTCAGGAGTTGTGGCTCGTGGGCTCTAGAGCACAGGCTCAGTAGTTGTGGCGCACGGGCTTAGTCGCTCCACAGCACGTGGGATCTTCCCAGACCAGGGGTCAAACCCGTGTCTCCTGCATTGGCAGGCGGATTATTAACCACTGCGCCACCAGGGAAGTCCCTGAAATTTCTTCCTTTGAGTGACAGTATTTTCTTTCTTTTTAAATTAAAATTGATTGTACAGTAATAGAATATATTAGAATACTTTTGACATTAGAGTTGTCAGATTAAGAAAGAAAAAACAAGGGATTTCCCTGACGATCCAGTGGTTAAGACTCCACACTCCCAATGCAGGGGACATGGGTTTGATCCCTGGTCAGAGAACTAATATCCATCCCATGTGCCGCCTGGCCAAATAAAATAAAAATTAAAAAAAAAGAAAGAAAAAACAAAACCCAGGACCCAGGGATGCTTCATCATCTTTTCTATGTCAAGCTATATAAAGATTCCCCCAACACTTATACAGTCTTTAATCTTGTTTTCTAACTTTCAAGGAATAAAATATGACTGCCTAATTCCTATTCTCAATCCTAGTTCAAATACCCCTGAACACTTCCTGAAAGTTCATGCTCAAGGCAGGTGGTTTTCCTCTGAGGGAAAAAAAAAAAAAATCCAGAACTGTAAACATTACAACGGACCTCAGTTTCAGTTAAGAACTAAAAACCACACAAACACATGGCACTTTGAGGCAGAATTTAAATTTCATACCACAAACCACATAATTAAGTGAAACTTCTTCTCAAAACTGGAAGAAAAAAAAGCATAAAATGGCAAGAGGCTAACAGTCAACAACAGGGCTGTTTAGAAATACTGAGCAAATGATGAACTGAAATAAGGGTGAAGTAACTGCCTTCCCAAACTGCTTAAAGAATAAATTTAATTTTATTAGAGTTTCAAGGGCCTTTGTTAATTTAATTATAAACTGACTTTCCACTTATTCATCATCATCCAGGGAGAAAATGTTTCATACAAGTGAATTTTTCCAGCTAAATGAAGTATATCAACTCAACCAAAACTTTCATGTAGTTACTTTTATAAAGAGGACAGTAGTGTCTATTTTATTTTCCTACCCTAGTAAGCATAGCAGTTTGGAAATTACTCTTAGTAACAGAGACAACTTCATGAACACTAACTGCTGGATTTACAAGAGAACTTAGCTAAAGAGCACAAGCTTCTATTCCACACATTAAAAAAAAAATAATTAATCTTTAAAAATTTAAAAAAATATATCAGACACAGAAACACTAGTATGAAAAGATATATGTATCCTTAGGTTCATTGCAGCATTATTTACAATAGCCAAAATATGGAAACAACCTAAGTGTCTATAGACAGATGAATGGATAAAGATGTGGTGTATGTATACAATGGAATACTACTTCGCCATAAAAGAGAACAAAATCTTGCCATTTGAAACAGCATTAATGGAACTTAAGGGTATTATGCTAAGTGAAACAGGTCAGACAGAGAAAGACAAATACCACATAATATCATTTACATGTGGAATCAAACAAACAAAACCAAACCCCCAGCCTCACAGGTCTAGATGGGGGTTTGCCAGAGTGGAGGGAGGTAGGGGATGTGGGGTGAAATGGGTAAAGGGGATCAAGAAGTACAAATTTCCAGTTATAAAATAAATAAGCACAGCATGCGGGATAGAGTCAATGATATTGTATCAACTTAGTACGGGGACAGACAGTACCTAGACTTCCTGTGGTGATCATTTTTACAATGTACGCAAATGTTGAATCACTATATTGGACACCTGAAACTAATACAATATTATATGTCAATTATAGCTCAATAAAATATATTTAAATACATAATATTAAATTATTAATTATCAAATAATAAAAAATATACATTAAAAAGGTTTTTTACTTGACACTAAAAAAGAGGGGCAGAGGTGCAGTGGTATTTACGTATACATGGAATTCTCTGCAGTATAAATGTTAATTCAAAACACAAAATTTAAGTCTTGGATTAGTCTGCTCTATCCCTGGTTGCATTATCTGTAGCTTACTTAGCATATTTTCAAAAAAGAATGTGCTTAGGAATGTGAACACAAAGGCCATATTTAAGTTTTCTTAAAAGTTTATTTTTTATGTCTTAGATTTAGAAAATAAAGCATTTTCGTTGAAGAACTAGTAAGTTCATTACACAAAATATCCCTTCATTAAGAAAATATACTTCAATTTTAATGATAATTATAATAATATCTACTGTTTATTATTTATTTTATGCCAGGGACTACATGAAAAGTTTTACATACATTATCTCAACCCTATGAAATAGTCATTACTGACACTATTTTATAAATTTTAAAAATGGGGCTCAAAAAGGTTGAATAACTCATTAATATCAATATATCTGGTAAGCAGCAAAACTAGGATTCAAGCCTAAGACTGACAATAAAGCCATATTCTTTCCAAAATGTTGATCTGCTATTAAATACTGAAGTTATATCATATCTATAAAGCAAGTAATACTTAATTTGATTTCTTGAAGGGAGATATTCAGATACCATGTGGATAATTAACTGGTGCTGGTGTTCTGTATTTTAATAATTTTATCTTAGACATGGATAACTTTACATAATTATACAACAGAGAATTCACTAATAACATAAATACAAATTCACTAGTGAAAATACATCTGAGTTATTTTTATAAATAAAACTAACCGTGAAAAACAATTTTTTGTCTTTATCATTACCTGGGCTTACTATTTCAGGTTGTCTTTGGTGCACAAATACCTATTACCAAAATAACCATCAACTTTATTTTGTTTTGTTTTGTTTCTGGCTGCACCCCACGGCTTGTGGGATGTTAGTTCCCTGACTAGGGATCAAACCCGTGCCCCCTGCAATGGAAGAGCAGAGTCCTAACCACTTGGACCACCAGAGAATCCCCTAAAATAACCCATTAACTTTAAAATAAACTTCAACAACTTCTACATTAATTAATTAAACATGGCACTTTTGAGTTTAAGTTACATTAACAAATATATTTAAAGTACTTCTATTTAGAAATTGCGTGTGATAGATACTACTATGTGTTCCCTAAAACCAGGTTGTTTTTCTTCCTGGACATACAGCTAGGCTTTATTTCCCAGTCTCCCTTGTAATTAACTATAGCCAGAAGACTCAGTTCTAGCCAGCGGAAGTAGGGCAGAAGCAATGTTTATCATGTCCAGGCTGGACCCATAAAAACCTCTCAAAAGTGATGATTCTTTCTTTATTCATCAACTGGAAGCAAAAGACACCAAGGCCCTAGAGCAGCAGTTTTCAACTTCAACTCCAGGGCAGGGGTACCAAAGTATGATCCCCATAACAGCAGCATCAACCTCACTTGGGAACTTGAGAGAAATGCACACTTTCAACACCCCACTGCCAGATCTATTAAATCAGAAACTGGGGTTGAGGGCCAAGTCTTTGTTTTAACAAGTCCTCCAGGTGACTCTACTGAACACTAAAGTTTGAAGCACTGTCCTAGAGGTTAGATGAGCCACACATTAGAAGGGGTCTGGTTCTCTGAGTGACAGCATGGTATGCCATCCACTCAATACCATATTATACTGTACACTGCCTGAGAAATGAAATTTTATCATCTTAAACCACAGAGACTTTACTATAGCAGCAAGTATTACCTTAAACTTACCTGATACGGACTTCCTTGGTGGCGCAGTGGTTAAGAATGCGCCACAACTACTGAGCCTGCGCTCTAGAGACTGCGAGCCACAACTACTGAAGCCCGTGCTCCCACAACAAGAGAAGCCACCACAATGAGAAGCCCACGCACCATAATGAAGAGTAGCCCCTGCTCACCATAACTAGAGAAAGTCCGCAAGCAGCAACGAAGACCCAATGCAGCCAAAAATAAAAATTAAATTAAAAAAAAAGAATGACTTATCAAAAAATATGCTGTTGTTTCACAGATAAGTATATTTTATCCCTTCTTTCACAGAGTTACTAATTTTTCAGTGACTTCTTAGTGGTAAGAAGCGTTAGATAAAAGTAAAATAGCATTTCACAATAAATAACAAAGATCTCCCAAAAGAATTCAGCTCACTGAAAGAAACAGACTAAAAATATCTTCCTAACAGTCTGTAGACCTCAAAAAATAGGCTAAAAGAAAGCAATTAAATCAAAGCTTTGGGCCTAAATAATAACATAAATCACCAAATAAAGCACATTGTTATTTGAAATAAATCTTTAATACAAAGACTGATAATCATCTGGGTCATATGATTTAAAGATAATCTTACCATGGGAGGAGAAGGGAGGGGAGACTACATAATCTTTCTTTTGCTATAATTGGTGGGAGTTCATCGATAGTATAGCAACATTTCAGCCACTAGGTGGCAGGTAAAAAACAAAACCAGCTAAACATGCAGGTGCAAATTAAATTACTGACTAGGGGAAGAGATCAAAGGTACCAGCAGCCCAACTCTTCCCATCCCAGTGTTACGGCCAACAAGTGTGATTAAATGGAGAGCATTCGAAGTAGGACTGGCCTTACCAGAGTTGGGTCTGAAGACGGTCTACTTCTCACTATTGACAGCATGCAAAGAAAGCTTAGATTTGGATAGTGGTTCACACTATAATCCCAAGGAATAGGTCAGGGATGGGTCTGGAGAAGAAGGACCCCAGGATGAGGGAAGATATTCCATTTCTTGAGGTCCAGGAAAAAAGAAAATATCCAAAGATACTGAGAACCCACCCACTCATTACTACCCTCACACTCCACTACCTTATCCCCAAAATACTATCCCCACAATCTGAAACTCCACCTAAGTAGAGAGGATTAACAACATAGTAGCCTTTAACACACACACAAAATTAAAACTATCCTCCAAGAATGTACACAAATATACAAAATCCAATGAAGGTTACCAAATTGTAACACGGTGGAGACGTGACTGGATTACAGGAAACTGATGAAAGTATATGTTAATGAAAGTATATGTTAACAATAATAGTAGGTTCACTTGCATGGTAGTTATAAAGAAAGTTTGGAATTTTGACTCTAGTACACAGGAAGAAAATGCTCCAGCCCATAAACATGAATACCAGATCCATGAAGCCAATTCTTAAAATGGAGACAGATGCATCAATGCATCTTAGTCTGATGACATCAGTCATTAAGATAATATAACTAATTCCCCTGAGCTCTGATTCTAAGCTTAATAAACAACCTTCTTATTATAAATTGGCTTCCCATGTATATTAATGCAATGTTTTCAACGTCTCATCTCCAACACAACTAAAGGGTTCAATACACTCCTAACACTAACAGTGATTCACTAGGGCAGTCATTTTTAACCAGGAGGCATCCCACATATTTAAATTCCCAAGGGATTGTTTGTTGTCTGAAAAAGCACCAAATCCTTGAGATCTTATAAGTGCCTTCTACTGGGCCTATATAGAGAATGGGTTGACCTATATCAATGAATCTGATAATTACATTTCTCTCTGCAAATTAAAATTTTTGACATTATAGTTTTTATATATGTTCCTGTGTGCTTGGTTAATATAAGGTACACTGGGAATTCCCTGGCGGTCCAGTGGTTAGGACTCTGCGTTTCCACTGCAGGAGGCATAGGTTCAATCCTTGGTGGTCGGGGAACTAAGCCGTGCGGTGCGACAAAAAAAAAAGTAAGGTACACTGAGAGGCAGAAACATTTAATGTGCCAACAAACCAGTTATACATGTTTAATATGAGTTAGAAGCTATGATATTAAAACTAGAATGGACCTTAAATGAAGGTCACCTAATCCAATCTAGTCTAACATTCCCCCAATGAAAGAGTTCCTTCTGTATTTCTCACATTGGTTTAATTTGGCTACTTTCTACCTAACCCCTGAGAATGACTGCACTGACAGTTGACCCCAGAAATGAGGGGGAGAAAAATTATTTTTAGAACACAGGTCTCTCATTTCTAAATGTAAGCAAACTTGAATAGGGCACTTTGAAAGAGGCCACAAGACATACTTTAAGAGGTAAAAATGCAGGGTGAGGGAAGACAGAAGATCCAAAGGAAAATGGGCAAAAGGACCTGAAAAGGGACTTTACAAAGAAATCCAAATGGCAAATTAATTAATTAATTAAAGGAGCACCATCTCATTAGCAATCAGGAAAATATAAATTTAAACATAAAAGATATTAAATGTGGGCTTCCCTGGTGGCGCAGTGGTTGGGAGTCCGCCTGCCGATGCAGGGGACGTGGGTTCGTGCCCCGGTCTGGGAAGATCCCACATGCCGCGCTGAGCCTGCGCTTCCGGAGCCTGTGCTCCGCAACGGGTGAGGCCACAGCATTGAGAGGTCTGCGTACCGCAAAAATAAATAAATAAAAATTAAAAAAAAAAAAAAAGATATTAAATGTTCAACAGAATGATAACATTTAGGAAGCTGGACAATAGTAAATATTGGCAAAGGGGTGGACCAGTGACAGCTTCAGCTTCAGTACACTGTGGGGAATGTAAACTGGTAAAACCACTTCAGAAAATAGGCATCATACACATATCCACCACCCAGTAATTTTACTTCTTATTCCAAGAGAAACTCTTGCATGTGTACACCAGGATTCATATTCCTAACGGGGCTATTTTTACAGCAACTAAACTAGGAACTGCTCAAAAACTGATCAAAGGTATAGAATGGACAAACAGTGATATATGAACACAACTGAATACCATATGGCAATGAAAATGAACAAGCTATAGCTGCACGCAACAATATAGACAAATTTCACAAACTTATTAAGCAAAATAAGCAAGAGGAAAAGGAATGCAAACAGATGATTTCATTTATACAACATTAAAAAACAGACAAAACATTATATTTCTTAGAGATATGTTCATGTACCTAAAATTCTTTTTAGAAAGCAGAAAAATTATTATCACAAGAATTATTTTATGTGAGTGATTACCCCTAGCGGAGTTATTACCCTTGGGAAGGAGATACTGTGACCCGAGAAGAACAAACAGGGACTTCTTGAACGAGAAAGTAATGGTCTATTTCTTGACCTGGGTGACGGTTACAAAGATGATAGCCTTCAAATTGTTCTTTAAACTGTACATAGGTTTATATACTTTTATATAGTTATATCATATGTCAATTAAAAATGTTGAAAGAAGCAAATAAATTTACCCACTTTAAAACTCTACTTAAGGCTAACTCTGCCGTTCCTCAAAGACCAGACTGAAATATCAATTTCTTAAGAAGATGGAGTCCATATGGGAAGGAAGTCCCTTCAGGGTTTAGTCCTAGATTATTCAAAGGATTGGGGTGTAGTGAGCTGGGTCCCAGACCTAAAGTTAACTATGTTTGGCAAACAGGTATTTGAGAAAATACTTTTGGTTATTAAAAACCAGTGTCCTCAAAGTCTGCAGAGTACCTTGGCTGGTGACTCCTCCATTTATATATGATTTACATGATTCAATTATTATTCCTAGATTCCCTAGACCAACAGCTAAATTTTTAAAATGATACATTTTTTTTTTCAAAACCTCTCTGTCCTCCTCAGACCTAACAAAGTAAGTTTCTAGCACACATTTCCATTTTTCCATTTCTGCTATGCTGCTTTCAATTTCAATTCTCATTTCTCCAGACATAAAAATCTTAGCAATCAGATCTCTCTTCATACACATACAATAAAGTTTGCTGTAAAGAATGGAATTTAACGATTATGCCCTCTTTCTCATTTGCAGTGTAGGATGGAAAGTTCTGGGAAATTGAAACTTGTGTCCAGGGTGAAAGTCCGACAAGAACGAAAGTACAAAAGTAATGGCTGTCTCTAAGACAAAAGTCCTGAAAAATAAACTAGCAAAATTCAGCTATTGGGTAGCTGTTTTTGCTTTTCTTATTTACCTATTTTTAAACAAAATGTAAAAAGCGACACAAGAAATTTAACTTAAAATTAGATTTTTTTAAAACGTTTTAATTGGGCTTCCCTGGTGGCGCAGTGGTTGAGAATCTGCCTGCTAATGCTAGGGGAAACGGGTTCGACCCCTGGTCTGGGAGGATTCCACATGCCGCGGAGCAACTAGGACCGTGAGCCACAACTACTGAGCTTGCGCGTCTGGAGCCTGTGCTCTGCAACAAGAGAGGCCGTGATAGTGAGAGGCCCGCGCACCGCCATGAAGAGTGCCCCCTGCCTGCCACAACTAGAGAAAGCCCTCGCACAGAAACGAAGACCCAACACAGCAAAAATAAATTAATTAATTAATAAACTCCTACCCCCAACATCTTCTTTAAAAAAAAGAAAGTTTTAATTTTTAAAAACTTTTAAAATTCTACTTAGATGCAATGGAGTGCATAATCTTAAGTGCGAAGTTCAAGGCGTGTTATACATATATATACACTTCCACGTAACTACTGCCCAAATGAAGATACAGACTTAGAGCTATATTTGAAAGTTAGTTTGTTTGCTTTTTAAAAATTATTTATTTTTGGCTGCATGCGGTCTTTGTTGCTGCATGCGGGCTTTCTCTAGTTGTAGCGAGCGGGGGCTGCTCTTCATTGCAGTGTGCGGGCTTCTCATTCCAGTGGTTTCTCTTGCTGTGGAGCACAGGCTCTAGGCACACGGGCTCAGTAGTTGTGGCTTGCGGGCTCCAGAGTGCAGGCTCAGTAGTTGTGGTGCACAGGCTTCACTGCTCCGTGGCATATGGAATCGTCCAGGACCAGGACTTGAACCCGTGTTCGCTGCACCGGCAGGAGGATTCTTAACCACTGTGCCACCAGGGAAGCCCTATATTTGAAAGTTTTATTGCAAAAGGAAAAAAAAAAAAAAAAAAGAAATCCAAGAATACAGCTGTTCTCTAAATCAAAATTTTTTATTTTATTAAATAAAGTTTATTTTCATACCTCAAATTCATCCTGAGTACTCTGAACATTGCACCACCTGGCAACAGGTTCAGGAACCACTTCCCAATCCTCACAGACTTGTTTAAGGATATTCACAAATGTTGACTTCCCGGCAGCTGTTGTGAGAGGAAAAGTGAAACTGAGGAAGGAAATTTATCAGGAAAAAAATGCCAAGACAGCCATCAGCTTTTACAAAATTTACAATAGCAAACAATACAAAAAAGAAAAACATTCGATTTTCTAAACTTTCTCTTTTAGACTTTATTTAAATGAAAAGTAAAAGGATCCCTGCCCACCTGTATTAAGCTCATTTGTTTGTTACTGTTTTTAGTTTACCAAAGCCATGGAACAGAATTTTAAAAATTCTAGGGAATTCCCTGGAGGTCCAGTGGTTAGAACTCCGCACTTCCAATGCAGGGGGGATGGGTCCCATCCCTGGTCTGGTCCAGGAACTAAGATCCCGCAAGCCACTCAGCGCGGCCAAAAAAAAAAAAAAAAGTAAAAATCCTAGTCCTAGACTTACTTTCCTTAACAAAACAGAGATAACTGTGGAAAGTGGTTAAGGCTATTCTCCCACTTAATTAGGTATGTAATTTTGGGCAAGTCACTGAACCTCTCAGAGCCTGTTTCCTCATAATACAATGGAGACTGTAATAATAATACCCTCCTCATGGAAACTGCTGTGATAAATAAGTAAACTATCACAACAGTGACAGTCATTCCAGGCTCTTGCATTTTCAAAATTTTCCTCTCTACTGGCTCTATTCGTTCAGTTTACAAACAAACTCAGGTTTTTCTTATCTAAAACCAATCTAGAAACAACCAAATAAACCACAAAATTAATATAAAGATGCATCCAGGGAATTCCCTGGTGGTCCAGTAGTTAGGACTCTGAGCTCTCACTGCCGAGGGCCAGGGTTCAATCCCTGGTCGGGGAACTAAGATTCAACAAGCCAAGCAGTGTGGCCAGAAAAAAAAAAAGCATCCAATTCCCAGAGTTTTAGGATGGGAAATAATATGATTATTATTATATGACACTAATTATCATATGACACTATGGCTAACAGAAATTATAAAAATATTTTTGCAAAACACTTCCTACAAGCAATAACCATGTTTTTTCTGCTTCATTTTTATGGTTCTGTGCACTCTATCAAACTCCTTAAAAAAAAAAAAAGTTGTATAGACTTTACTTCTCCCTGATCATTCACTAGTTTCTGAGATACCTAGAAGGAAAAAAAGAAAACAGTTCGGGTGTAAGCAAGACATTATATTCACTATTTTAAAATTATCTGGGAGGGCTTCCCTGGTGGCACAGTGGTTGAGAGTCCGCCTGCCGATGC
>NW_006770403.1:404893-421811 GCF_000442215.2 Lipotes vexillifer | reverse complement strand
GGGAAAGTCTTGACCTAGAATTTGACAGGGTTTAACAATACTCTTAATGACCACCACACCCTTCCTATGTGAAGTCACCAAGTGTGATTATATTAGTCATCTCTGGTCAGCATGATGTTTTCTCTCTCTCTCCATATATATGAATACAAATGTACACGCATATAGATAAACATATAAAAAACAGCAACTGAAGCAAAGCCTCCTCTTCCTTATAAACTGGATCCAAAGAGGGCAAAAAGAACTTACCTTTGACTTGAAGAACTATAATCAAACCTAAAACATTACATAGGTCGATAGAAAAGAAAAAAAAAAAAAGAGGGAGGGTCAATCAGAAGGTAACACAAAGAGAAGAGTTAAGAAGCAAAACACAAAAGTCATATTACCACCAGAGGACAGGCAAAAAACTTTTAAGGATAAACTAGATGACCATGAGGTTTAATCATAGGAAAAACACTGGTGGACCACAGATTTCAGGTGAAGAGGGTAAGCACAGAAACTGTAAGGCATTTAGAAGAAGTGAATGGAAGCATATAAAACGTTCACCAGACATTCACTGAGCTAGGTGGAGGAAGGAAGGAAAACATGATGTTCAGAAAGAGCACCCAAGGAACACATTAAAACACCAGCCATCAGCTAGAGTCTGAAAGCACTTAAGGCTAGAGCATTCAGCTTTCTTCTGATACTGCTTACAAACAGAAAAAGTTCATGTGGTCATACTCTGAAATTTTAAGAGTAATAACAGTTACTCTCTAAAATTACTCTTTAGTTCAAGCAGTGTAAAAATAGTTACCTGCAGTTCCCAATCAGACTAATATCCAGTTCCTTAACTTTTGAGGAAATGGGGAGCTTGAAAATAAGCTAATTAATAAATTAAAATTCTAGGAAGGCAAAGGAGAACAAGAACCAAGGACACTGATGTTAATACTTTAAAAAGTCATGGGACCTAACAAAATTATTAATGCCAAGTAGGCATAATGATGCCAAAAATCATTCTATACAGACCATTAAGATGAGAAGTAGGTAAGGACTCCAAAGTCTAACATAAGAGTGTTTTAGTTAGAGAACATGAGAAAACAAGTTACATGAGTATGAAATGAAAATGACCAGTTAAAGTTCAAATCCTAGAAAACAGACGAATCATGAAATAGTCTTCTATACACAGATTAGCAATTTGTACATATATGGCTTATTTGGGTCTGGCAGATAAGGCAGAGGGCACATGAACAACAGTATAAGACCATTAATAAACAGCAAATGACAAAGCTGCAGTGTCAGGGAAAACAGTTAAGTGGTGACATATCCCATCTAAAGAGCAAATGGTTCTCTTACAGAAACACAGTGCTACCAGATCTTCAGATTTTTCAAGAGAAGCCAAGAATCTAGATGTTTATGGGAAATCGCAACATTTGTAAATGCTAGCAACTAATTGAAAATGTTTCTTTCAAATTTGGGCAGGCCAATATTGTGTAACTGCAGGCCATCAGTTTGCAACTCCTTCCAGTGTAGGTAAGGGGGAGGTCAGAGAATTTTAAGCAAGGGATAACACAATCACATTTGTATACAGAAAGACTGCTCTGGAAGAATTTTGAGAAACTGGAGAGGGGCTGATATATTAGGGAATTATTTTAGGTGCTGAGAAGATTAAAGATGCTTGGAAGGAAGTAAATTTCCAGATATGATACATTGCTTCAGTGGATTTAGGAAAGGGAAGGGATTGTGGTATAAATCTGAGAGGTTGTTCATTCAAATTTACTTTTGAAAAGGTTTTGTTCATCTATTTTCTCCTGTCTTTATACATGGTCTTCTATATACAATAAGTAGCTGTGAGGAATCATACTAGTAAACATTCACCTTCAAAGAACTTATCCAGCTAAGAAGAAATGAGAGTCTATTACATTGATCTTTCCCACTGGTGCCTTAATATTGGAGCAATGAAACAAGATGTCCTCTTTGAGGGTGTGTTCAGCTTTTCCTATTCCTTGGAATGCTGCTAAAGCACCTGTTTGCCTTGCCTTTTTAAAGAAGTACAAGTGCTTTCAGCACAGTAAGAATTAAAATTTGCTGTATGCATGAATGGCCAGTACCTAACTTGGAACCAAAAAAAAACAAAATCCTATCAAAACAGGAAGTACCAGGCATAGGTTTCCTGTGGTAGGAAACAGAGAAGAATCGGAAGTTCTCATGTATCTTGCAAAATGACATCTGGGTTAAGAACAGAAACACCAGTGGTCTTTGAATCATAACACAATGTTTACTTGGATGTTGGGTAGGGAGTGAGGAACTCCTTCTGCTAAGATCATTTAAAAATTCTTTCCCTGTACTTGAATGTTGACAGCAGTTTTATTCATAATCTAAATACTGGAAACAATCCAAATGTCCACAATTGGGAGAGAGAAACTGTGGTATATCCGTGCAGTGGAATACTACTCAGAAACAAAAAAGAACAAACCACAGATACAAGCAACATGAATAAATGTAAAAGCATTATGCTAAACTAGAGAAGCAAGACACAAAAGGCTACATACTCTGTGAATCCATTTATATGACATTCTGAAAAAGGCAAAACTTACAGGATTAGAAATCAGGGGATAGGAATGGAGAGGAGACTGACTACAGAGAAGCAAGAGGGAACTTTCTGCAGGGATGGAAATGTTCTGAATCTTGATCATGGTGGTAGTAAAACATTGTATGTTTGTCAAACCTCATAGAGGGGTATACCTAAAAAGGGATCCTTTAACTTATGTATATTGCACCTCAAGAACTGACATACAGACACATCCAAAAAAAACCAACCACACAAACAAAGAGGATGAAAGGGACCCCAAGCGCGCAAAAACAAAACCCTTCCCAAACAAAGAGGATGAAAGGGACCCCAAGCGCGCCTCACAATGCCCGCAGGCCTAGGCCCGCCGCCTGACGCCCAGGGGTCACGAACACCCTCGTGGCACGGGAAGGAAGCTGGAGAGGCAAGAGAAGGGTGCTTTCGGCGACTGGGGAATTTGAGGGCGCGTCTGCAAGCACAGGAGCAAGCTGGGAGGAAAGCCCTCAATGAGGAGCAGCAGGGATGAAGCGAAGGGGCGCTTCAGCCGCCGCTGCCGCGACTACGCCTGCTTTGGGACCAACACTTCCCGAGGCTCCTTACCAATGTTCCCTTCGATGGAAATTTTCTTGATGCGGGTGCCCTCAGAGCTGGCTGCGGGAGATGGGCAGCTCCTCTTGGGTGGGGTGGCCATGCCTCGTCTTGTGGCGGCCCCGAGCGCGTCGGGCAGGGACGGCTGTGAGGTGGCCAAAGGTGTGCGCGACTGGGCCGCCGCCGCCGCGGAGCTCGCCTCGAACGGCAGGCTCTCTGGCCGGCGGGTACCCGGGTTTGATTTTGGCGCGCGGCTGCAGCTGCAGACTGAGGCGGGACTGTGAAGTGGCCGCCCGCCCAGCGGGGAAGCCACGCCCCCGCCTTCCCCTAAACCTGAGATCCCTCCTGGGCCCCTCCGCCGGAGCCCGCCTCGCGCGGGGCCCCTGCGTGCGCGCCCAGCACGAAGGGTCACGGGGAGCGGGGGAGGCGGGGCCGCGCGCGCGCAGGCGCATCTCTGCCCAGAAGGCGGTGGCAGGGAGCGTTCCCGGAATCTTGTGGGAATCCGGGCGGGTGCCCAAGGTCGAAAGGAGCTTGAGGGTAGAGGTCGCCACCTGCCCTCGTCACCAGGAGTGGGCCGGGCTTTGGGGAACTCGTTTGCCCGTGGAGTTTGTGGGTTCTGAGCGTCTGGACCGAAATGGTTGGACTGGGAACTTTGAACTTGTCAGGGGTGAGGCAGTGAGTAGTAGAAAAACCAAACGGATGACCCTGTGTTCTCAGCCTGGACTCTATCATCCGGCCAGGTGGCGCTGGTAATGTATTGCAGTCTCACTGTGTGCCTGACATTATTTTGAACGTTTTTCATTGGTTAAATAGCAATCAAGTGCCAGAGATCCTACCATTAGCCCCATTTATCAGTGAGGAAACAGGCACTGAGGAGAGATGTTGAAAGTCTCAAAGTCAGTGTGAGTGGAACTGGGATGGGAATTGAAGGATTCAGATGCCACACCACAGGAAGCCTTTTCTGATCTCTCATATCCTGATTTGGATGCCCCATTTATGCTGAAGGGGAGCAGAAGGTGCCACCCCCAAAATTTGCCACTTTGGCATATTACTTTGAATTAAAATAAGGACACTCTGACCGTCCTTTGTTCCTCCTGAAGGCGGGGGCTAACTCTCCCATATAAAAGTTACCTTCCCTGTACCAGGAGGGTAGAAGGCATCCTATCGCCAGAGACTGGGAATTTAGGGCAGAGAAGACTGGATAAATAAACCTTGTTACTGCTTCAACAATTTACTACACCAGGCCCAAACCCCTTCCTCTTGTCAATTCATCACAAATTTATTGTTTCTTTGTCTAAAGGACATAAAAGCTTCCTGCTTTAGTCATTTCATTGAGTCTTACATTTTTATGGGGCTCCTGTATGTAATTAAATGTTTTTCTCCTGTTAATTTTATGTCAATTTCATTATTAGACCAACACCTAAAGAGGGAAAAATTCTCTGCCCTACAATGCTGTGAAGAAGTTACCACACTGTAACTTCTGTTCAGCATGACTCTAAGCTTAATTAAATCTGCATACCCTACACCTAGCACATAGTTAACAAATGTATGTTGAATTTTTGAATGCCTACTTATGTGCCATGTCCTTTGCTAGATGACTCATGTAGCTGGGGACAAATGCAGTGTAGAAACGCCCAGAGGAATTCGTTTTTAATCATGGTAAAGACCTAGTAAACAGGCCACTCCCCAGTCTAGAAGTTCCCAAGTTCAAATTGTCTACATAAACCTTAGGCCCTATTATTCTTTTCTACCTTACAACCAACATCAGACCTGAAATGCATCAAAAGGTGAAGAAGGGAGTAAATGGTGAATCTGTTCTCAGAAACAGAAGGCAGAAATCAAAATGTGATTCCATGGGGAACTCTAGGATGAAAATAGAAAAAATATTTTTTTGTAAATTCCCTATTTCATTATGGTAGTATTTTATGTATATTACTTTTGTTTATCCCCACAGTAATTAGTAGCAGGATCCTTGAAATGAAAAAGGCCTGAATACTTGTCATGGGGATGGCAAGGAAGCTGGGGAAGCTACTAGGTTTTTGTTTTGTTTTATTATATTTTGGTCCCACGGAGCAGTTTGCGGGATCTTAGTTCCCCAACCAGGGATCAAGCCCAGGCCCCCAGCAGTGGAAGCTCGAAGTCCTAACCACTGGACTGCCAGGGAATTCCTGCTACTAGGTATTATATTCCACACCCAAACTTGGGGGAAAAAAAACATGTAATGGTAAGGGTTTTGGCAGCTACTGAGAGAGTAATAAGGCAGTGTAAGTCTCTGAGACCTTCAACAGGAGGAAAGTGGAACTCAGTAAGTCCCATGTGGATCTGACAAAGATGTTTGGGGTTGAGGATTAGAAATCTCCAAGTGTGGTTCCCCCTCCACCAAACCAAACCAGACAAAAAACAACTAAACAAAAACAAAAACCACAAAAGAAGTACTTGTATAGTACAGTGACTGAGAGTTTAAGCACTGGAAAATTAAAGACTGGTTTCAAATCCCAGTTCTGCCAGTGTCTGGCTGTGAGAACTTGAGTTCCTCCAAGCTGACGAGTGTACCTCAGAAATACAAATGGGGAAACAGGAAACCTAGCTCTTTTGACATCAATTTCAGCATAATTTCCCATTATGGCGCATAACCAGTCGATAACACAAGAAAGAGACTAGAGAAAAGCACTCTCAAAAGTACCTCCCTGATTTTTGTCCACAATCCCTTATCTGAAACTCTCGTAGTCAACTCTGTTTCAGAATTTTTAAAATTTTGTAATTTATGGGACTTCCCTGGTGGCGCAGTGGATAAGACTGCGCTTTCAATGCAGGGGCCTTGGGTTCAATCCTTGTTCGGGGAACTAGATCCCACATGCATGCCACAACTAAGAGTTCACATGCCACAACTAAGGAGCCCACCTGCCACAACTAGGGAGCCCACCTGCCACAACTAACACCCGGCACAACCAAGTAAATAATTTTTTTTTTAATTTTGGAATTTAGAAAAGAAATAGTTATATACCACATATATTATGTAACCATTCCTCACCCTCCTGCAAAAGTGTTAAGTACACTAACATTGTGCAGTGAAACATGTTTTCACACTAAGTAGAATAAAGACTATTACCTCAGATCAGGTTAAGTTTGCAGTGAATTCAAGAAAATACTTTGTTTTCTGAGCGTTTCAGATTTTGGAATTACAGATAAAATACAGGGTATTAGAGCAGGGGTCCCCAACCCCCTGTTAGGAACCCGGCTGCAAAGCAGGAGGTGAATGGCAGGTGAGCGAGGGAAGCTTCATCTGCCACTCCCCATCACTCCCCATTGCTCGCATTACCGCCTGAACCCCACCCCCGCTCCCCCCCGCCCCCTGTCCGTGGAAAAATTGTCTTCCACAAAACCAGTCCCTGGTGCCAAAAAGGCTGGGGACCTCTGTATTAGAGCACTCAATCAGGTGTGAGTATGCTACCATCTTAACCCTTCCTTGCCAGAAATTTTACTACTCCTTCAATTTAGGAATTCCTTTTCTCCAGCGGAGAAACTAAAGAATGAGACAGGGTCTCCTAACTGATAACATACAAGTTTATTAAGAAAACTCTAGGGATTTCCCTGGTGGTCCAGTGGTTAAGACTCCGAGCTCCCAATGCAGGGGGCCCGGGTTCGATCCCTGGTCAGGGAAATAGATCCCACATGCCCCAAATAAGAGCCCGCATGCGCAACAACAACAACAACAAAATTTCCACGTGCCGCAACTAAGACCCAGCACAGCCAAATAAATAAATAAATAAAACTCTAAACCAACTGAGAAAATGAGAACAAAGGCTGAAAAAATAAGAGGTCTTGAACATTGATAAGTAGTGGTTACACGGCCCCTGCATTTGTGTACACCAACCCAACTTCTGTAAAAGGATGTTTATCAACTTAATAAACTTGCTTATTCCACTTGCAACCTTCATTACTGCCTAGAAAACAGAAGGATGCAGAAGCCATCATAACAGCAAGATTGGGAGAGTGCTTCCAGCAAGTCTGAAGTGTGACAGCAAAATAACATACTAGCAGGGCATAGGAGCAAGCCAGCAGCCCTATATAGCTCCTTAGCAAAGGAACCTATATTTTGCTGCATGCTTGTAAAGGTGAACTTAAGTCATCAAGAAAACATGACACTGTAATCATTATGCTGTTCGTAACAGTATCTATGAAGCATGGCTGTTTAAGCATTAAAGAAATAATTTAGAACCTTTGTTACCAAAATGCATCATTCCATACAATATTATATAGTAAAGAACCATATAAATTCAGTACAGTAGAAGCAAATGAACCTAATTAGCAAAACAGTTAATTTTTATATGTGTATATTTCTTTACATACAGTAGACGCTTTGTATGTACTATATATGCATAATAACAAGGTTTTGGGTTTTTTTTTTTCGCTGTACACGGGCCTCTCACTGTTGTGGCCTCTCCCGCTGCGGAGCACAGGCTCCGGACGCACAGGCTCAGCGGCCGTGGCTCACGGGCCCAGCCGCTCCGCGGCATGTGGGATCTTCCCGGACCGGGGCATCGGCAGGCGGACTCTCAACCACTGTGCCACCAGGGAAGCCCTAACAAGGTATTTTTTATTAAAGCATGCAGACACAGTCCACATCAGCATGGACTAGCATTTTCTACTCCTAGTCTTCATCTCAAATACCAATTAGTGACACTGGGCAACTATGGCTACTACCATCAAAATATTCTCAACCTAATGGTCTAAACACAATTTCCTCTAAACATAAATACCTCTAAATAATGATACTCTAAGAAGACTCTAAAATACACATTTCCTTTTGGAACTTAGGTATCAGGGTAAAATAAGGATTCTCCCATACTGTTTATTCTTTAATTGTCTGTAATGAAGACAAAATATTAGATAAAAGCTTAATGGAAAGGTGAACAAATAATTATTTTGCTAATTATTCTCATGGTAATAGTATATTTAAAGAAAATAAACAAAACCACTGGCCTCAAGGTCAAGCATATTTGGGTTTTCACACCCTAGCGCTAATCAGTGACTTCTAAAATTTCTAAACTTTAGTTTTCTAGTATAGAAGACACTGAGCCACTAACTTCCAGGGTTGTTGTGAGCATCATAAAAAATAATGCCTAACAAGTTTTAAATGTTCAGCATATTTCATATACCTTCAATATTTCTCTAGGAATCTGTACAGTGTGGGAACACCTACAGCAAAAATAAACAGTAATGCAAAGTCAGGATTCATGGCCAAACATAACTATTTATTATTTTTTTAAATAGACATTCAGTTTCTTCCTTTAAAGAAAAAAAACCCTAGAATTTAAATATTTCCAATCCCATCACATACAAGTCTGTATACATTATTTACATCTCTCAATTAAAACATATTACAGATTTTCTGACATTCAGTATCCCCTTTTATTTTTTAGTTTTTGCCACACTACATGGCTTGTGGGATCTTAGTTCCCTGACCAGGGATAGAACTTGGGCCTCCAGCAGTGAAAGCGCCAAGTCTTAACCACTGAACTGCCAGGGAATTCCCTCAGTATCCCCTTTTAAAACAAAAACGAAAAAACAGTTGAAGTCTGATCAAAAGTAACTACAATTTGAGTAATCTTGGCACAGTTTACAATATAGCCCCCATGTTGCATTTCATGTTTTAGATTCAGCTACTTTAACAGAGAGAAATTGTCCATCTCCATTAGAGCAGGATCCTGTCTTACTCATTCTCTGCAACAGTTGCACAGTGTAAATGCTGCCTCACGCTTCCATTTATGGCACTGGCAGTATTCTGGTTTTGTCCTCAGAAATGATTCTATTAAAACTTTAAGTATTCTCATGTTTATTGTATTCTCTCTCAACCTAGAGCTCGTGATGCTGTTCCTAGATAATTTTTAGTAATAATGTATAGGGAAAGTTCAAATAAAACAAATTTAAGTTTTCCCCACAAGATTAGTGTCCTTACCACCCTAGTAATGCATGTACAAAAATAACAAATACAATTTAGTGGCTGTAAAAAACTATTTCCCCTAAAAACAGTTATCTCTGCAGAACAATTTAAGGAGAAAAGTGTTCTTAAAATGAAAATGCAAGAATCTATTTTACAACTTGCACAATTAAGTAAACAAAATAAAAATGAAAACCTGCAAACCTGTAAGAAACACCCACACATATAAGAATTTAATAATATATAACAGAAATTAAATATTTATAAAAGATTTAAATTTATATCTCTAGTAATCTCAGCTTCAGTGATGTAGTTTAAAGAAAGCTGTCAACCAAAACCAACCAAAAATGCTTATGTAAATTGTATCATCCAACACTTCAGGTGCAACCTATGTATTGACAGCAATCACTTCAGAATCACTAACAGTGAGGACCTATATAATCAATCTATTTTGTTTTTCGTCTGTGTGTGTGTGTGTGTCTGTGTGTGTTGTGAGATAGGGGAGAGAGGAGTATATGGAAAGTCAACACCAGTAAGGAAGTAATTTACCTCCAAGGAGAAGGAGATGACAAGTAAACATAAGCTTGGAAAGGCCAGTGATTTCACTATCTTTGAGGATTCTAATCCAAATTTTTCTATTGTGTAGTATTATATGCAGAAAAGGAAATTTGTATCACACTTGCAAAACTGAGAGTACTCAGTATTTTAATCTGTATTTTCTCTCTTTTGTCAAAATTTAAGTATCAGTTCAGCTACAAGTGGCAGACATGGAGCACAGTTTTGTACCTTCAAAATGAATTTTTCTCTATAATTAGCCCATTAGGAGAGCCTCAAAAATTCAAATTGTCTGCAGTCAGAATTGTTATTATATCTTAAAATTAAAATTTTCCATTAAATCATGAAATAGCTTCAGCTCTAAACAGTTATCTCATATACCATTAAACTGACAGCTCAACAACTGTAATTCCTATGGTGAAACTTAATATTATGACAAAATGCTGATATTTAAATCATTTTAGGAGCAGTCCGTACAGATCTAGAACAGTGTTTCTAGGAATTGGTATATTCTTTAATATCCCAGATAAGTTTCAAAATAAGTTAAGTTTTCCTCTTGGTATGCAGTGACATTTTCAAATATACTTCTTGTCTCATATCTTTTAAAAAGACATTCAAAATGTTAAAGTTATAAATCACATATGAAATGATTATACAATTTGAAATATTTTACTGTGACACACAGACTTAAATTCAGCATAATTAATATATAAACTGTATTCCAATTTCTTTTTACAATGATCTCCAGTCTTTAAATTCAAATTGTTCATTTGCGTGAAAATAAGTTTAAAAAAAAAAAAGCATGGAGGTAAAGGCTGCGGCTTCCTTAAGCTACTTCTATCTTAAATATTGGACCCATTTTTTTTTAATATACCTTCAATCAAAACTACCCTACAGTACTCAAGATATAATCCAAAAGTTATCAGGAAAATGGACCAAAAATAGAAAATAAGAAAAAGACTTTGGTTTTTAAAACTGTTATATTTAACTGTAAGGTAATTAAACTAAATTAAAAAAAAAAAAAAAACTTGTACATCCAAACAATACTGCCTACTTCAAAGCAGTGACATCAGGAAACTATTTTTTTATTAAATGATGTTACAAATCAGTGCTCAAAACATTCTCTTCTGCAAATTCAGAGCCTATGGCATATTCTTTTGAACTTCCTTAATAGTTTAGTTCTAAGAAAACAGCCAAAGTAGAGTTGTTTTGGTGAATGAGATAGGTCATATTAAGCTTCCAGAAAAGTTTTCGGTGCAACTGAAATGATAAAACAGATTTTCTTGCATAGTCACAAACCAATTCTCAAGGCATTGCTGAAAGTGTTCTAGAAACATTACACCTTTGCAGCATAGCTGGAATAAGTAGTGCTCCCAAAGAAACTACTCTGAAGATCAACTCTCATTTGAGATGTTCAAGGTATGACACATTTATCTTAAAAGGAAGTCCTACAACTTAATAATTTTATCTCACATATTTTACCATTTCAGTGGTTATCAAAAACTCTCTCAGAGAGGGTGTACACGAAGGTATAAAAGAAATCTGTCATTTTGCTATTTTCCCCTAAGCAAGGAAAATGCTAATACATAAAATGCAGTGTGGTGCTTACATGTAAAATATAAATATCCACATTATCTGTAATTCCTGAATATAAGAGATTGTAGTGCTTTATCTTTCCTGATAAGCCAGGCAGTAACTCAGTCTGCGACATATTATACACTAAACATATCTTTTCCTACTTAATTTTATGCTGAACATTTAGCATTTAAAAATGACAAAGGTAGGAAGAGATAGCAATCTAAAATCTTTCAATTTAAGGTAAACTGACCTCCAAAGCCTCTACCAGCTAACACATACTTAATGTTTTAGTGCAGCCTAGTGCCATGGTTTTTATGGGAAACAGAATAATCAAGCCAGTAGCACCACCTACAGCTAATGGAAAGATTTTCACTCTGTTATTAATTTCTCTCCACCACCATTACACCGTCATTTAAAAGAATTACTAAAACTTGCTTCCTATCAACATTTAACCAAAGCTTTGTGACAATACCATGTTAACTTACTGCTTTATATTTTATGCTTTCATCAGCAGATGAGAAAACCAACTTCTGCTTTATATCTCTGTATGAAGAGCAGGGGGGAAATCATTATCCTGGTTATTTACAAATAAAGAAATCTGGGAAGAATCCAATAGACATTTATAAGAAAACTATGTTGTAAAACCAAGATTTGATCCTTATTTTATAAAAGGCATCTTACTAATGCTCCTGGGAACCAAATGAATCAAAGCAGCTTTTTATTAAGTCAGTTATTTCTCACATGCTCTGGTGTTTCCCTATTTGCAGCCATGTAACACCATGCACAATGCCAGGCCTCTCCCTGGGAGAATGTCTCTACTTTGTTACCATATATATACACATGTTTCCTTACTTCCCAATACCTCTGTTTAAAGGAATACTCAGAAGCAGGCACCTGAGATTCTGGCACAGTGATAAGAAACTCCTATCTACATAGAGTGGAAAAGTAAGTCCGACTACTAAACATTAATTTATAATAACATTTGTACAGTGTACTACTGTATAAGGCTTAAATGAGCAAAAACAATGTTTCACTTGTCTCTCCACACTTGGCTATTGCAACCCCTTTATTACTAGGTTGATATGAAGTCAAATGCAGTATTGGAAGACTATTTGAATAATCATATGTTTCATCTTCCTAAATAGATGGGACCCCAAATCACTAGATGCCAGATTTTGTTTCTGAATCAACCCACAGTGGCTGATATTATATATTTGGATACTAAAAGATTTGTTTTAAGGAAATCAGATAGTTCTCATTGCAGTTTATAAATAAGTATGACCAATGAATGTCCAATATATTTGCCTCTGCCAGGCTCTTCTGTTACTTTCTACTGTTGGTACTTGGAGAATGATTGCTAGAAATGAGAAAAAGGCAGTTCCTACTGATCATAATTGTAATGGCAGTAAATTGTATCACTATTCTACTTGTTAATGGCAAAAACAAACTGATTTCATTTTAGATTCTTTTCTGTTTTTAGTCTATACAGTTTCAGAGTAAGATTTCTATTCTACAAGGAAAAAGGTATATATTCCTAACAAAGGAAGAGTATATATTTCTAACTGAAGGAAACAGATTTACCAGAAATGACAAAATTAAAACTGGAAGTCTAAAAAGGATATTTTGCAAGAGTAAAACTAAAGTGAAAAATGTTAACATTTATTTTAAAAACTAAGTTTCTGGGGGCTTCCCTGGTGGCGCAGTGGTTGAGAGTCCGCCTGCCGATGCAGGGGACATGGGTTCGTGCCCCGGTCCGGGAAGATCCCACGTGCCACAGAGCAGCTGGGCCCGTGAGCCATGGCCGCTGAGCCTGCATGTCCAGATCCTGTGCTCCGCAACAGGAGAGGCCACAACAGTGAGAGGTCCGCGTACCGCCAAAAAAAAACAAACAAAAAAAAAACTAAGTTTCTGAACTTTTTACTTATGGGAATAGTTCACCAGAAAGTCATAGCAAAAAAAAAAAAAATGTAAAAGTTAATAACTACTACTTTAGCACTTTCATTATCTGATATCACTGCAAAGAAAGATTTCCTTTCACAGTGGAAAAATCAGAAGTCAGAATGCTTCAAGTTGGGCCTATAACAAGTAAAGAAGGTACTGTATCATTTTAAAATGACAAACACCAGCTCCATTCACTGAATGGAAATGCTGTAAAGTGATCAATTTCCCCAAAGTCCTTAAATTCCATGTTTATGTCTATATCTAAAATTAGTAATTTATTTTTAACTTCTCATGGAAGTTGATTCCTAAAAGGAAGTCTCTAAGACTTTGCTTACAAGATATTGATTAAAATATTCATGCCATTCTATTCAAGAGTTTTGAGAAAGGACTTTCTTGAACTTGACTCCCTGTACTTAATCCCATCTATAACGCACCATTCAAACTAACCCCCCTGCAAACAAACACACACTGCTATCACCTCCTCTTCAAAGCAGAAGGGGATTCTGCAGATTTATGGCTCATTTGGCAATTGCTAAGAAACCTCACAGTTCAGCATCATCTCTGAAGATGGCAAACCTATATATAACCTGAATTTTTACACCTACAGTGCAGTTAACATGTAGAAAGAAGCCAAAATGTAATCGGTATTACATTTCAACATCTTCAAGTTTCAATATCACAGATATCAAGAGATGGAAAAGACCTGCTTGTAGAACTTTAAGCATCTGTTGAACAGAATTACTATCAATATCAAAAATAATTAAGAAATACTAATTTTTTATGCTCTACATGCACACCTTTACAAACTGTGTTTCTTTAATGTAGTAAAAGCTGGAGATCACCAATTTAGGTAAACTATGGCTTTTATCAATAGGTATTTTGAAACATGCATCAGTAAGTGCCCTGGGTAGTAATCCTAATATTGTTTCAAGCCCTGTTCAGTTCTATGTCTGTGCTTTGCACCTCAGAAATGAGCCTGCCAAGGCACTTAAAAACAAGACTTTTGGGGACTTCAAAAATCAACTACAATTTACACAATGGAGAACCGCCATCCATCAGCAGTCCAATCAATAAGCATTTCTTTCAACATATAGTATTATCAAAAATTCCCCAAGTTAGAAAAAATACTGTATGCCACTAAGACAAAATTTACCCCTATCAACTGAATAGAGAATGGTTCTTGCCTTCCTCTAGCCATAGTATATGGTTTCATTTATTCAGAATAAAGAAAAAGGAACCCAAACAAGCCCCCCAAACCTAACATAAAAACAACCAAGACAAAAATAAAATAAAACAAAATCCAAATGCACTCCACACAGCTTCATTTGAGGAATAATTTGCACACATCTGCATCCTTTTATCTGTCCTTTGAGGTGAGTTTTTCAATCAGTTCCTGGAGTGGTGCAAGTTCTCTTCTGTCAATAAGGTTGAATTCCTATGTATGACAAAGGCAGAAGAAATAGTAGAAACATTATTTACATCTCATTCCAAAACAGATTTCCATTAACATTTGTTGGAAATTAGCTTTTAAAGTAAATAAAAGACAAATCTTTTTTTCAAGAAAATTTTTTCTATTCCCTACCTCTGTGTCTTACGCAAATCACTTAACCACTTCTGATATTATATTTTACATCTGTAATAATATTAGGGTAAATTACCTCATAAGATTATTATGGGGACTAAATGTGATACTGTAATGTTAACCACTTCATGTAATCCCTGGCACAAAGTAAACGCTCAATAAATGGGAGTTACTGCTTCCTGTTAAAAGGAATAACCAGGGCACCATTTAGATATAGTCAACCAAGCAGGGATCAAAAAAAATCTCAGGCAAATTTCAGCATTATATGAAGAGTAAAAAAGTTAGTTTATGTTATTAACTAACGTATCTGCAAGCTACCATATAATGTGGTATGAGAATAACATGAATAATGTGGAGTCCATAAATGATAAGTAAATCCTGTAAAGAACAAATAAGAAAGCCTGGATTTAAACTGTGCTTCTTTAGAAGTTCTACCACTGTCATTCTGAAATTCAATTATGAATAGATTTCCCTTGAACTATAAATTATAAGGCTAATAAAAAGTGGCTGTTCGCGGAGCGGCTAGGCCCGTGAGCCATGGCCGCTGAGCCTGCGCGTCAGGCTCCGCAACGGGAGAGGCCACAACAGCGAGAGGCCCGCGTACCGCAAAAAAAAAAAAAAAAGCTGTTGATACTTCTGATCTTTTGATATTCTGCCACAGTGGGGCATTCTGAGGTCACAATTTCACTCATTTATTAGCATCCATCACGTGCCAAGCACTGCAGTAAGCACTAGGAAGGCATTAAGGGGCACTCAATAGCAAGTCTACCACTAAGCATTGCAGGGTCTGGACCAATAGCACAAATTGGATATATATCACATGACTAAATTACTGTATTTTACATTAAGCTAATATATTGTTATATATGTTCGATTCTCCTACCTTAACAAACACACCATAGTAGCCAGGAAAGCAGATTCAAATTTAGAATTCTTAAGACTCCTCAGTCTACACTGGAAAGTAGTGACACGAGGAGAGCCAGTCCCTGGCCCTCAGCAAACCTCCCTGATCTACCAAACCACAGCTCCATCCTGTATTTCAATGGGTCTCACATGCAGGAGTGTGGACACCCTGACAGGCTTATAAAGGCAATGTCCACACACACTCACCAACAGCTGCCATCTGGCAATCCCTTAGGTCTGGCTATCAGAGATATGATCTTCCCTTAAAAGTACAGACTGAAGGAAAAGATCCATGCAAACCCTGGCAATACACTTGAGACCATGTGGGCAGGGAATTCTGAATCTCAGGTATCCAAGCACATACCAGAAGGGATCTATGTAGGTATGTTCTTGGCCCTATGGACTTCTCATTCCATGTGGGGAGGAGTATGGGAAAGGGTCAGAGCAGAACTTCTAAATTGTGAAGCCCAGGGCAGAGGCCACTCTCACTCAAAGAAGCGGTGATACTGTATAACTAATGGACCCACCTTTAAGAAGGTCACAGTGTCCTGAGATGTAACTAGGCTCAGATGTGGTAAATGCAACATATCAATCCCTTACTATTTTGCTAGGAGTTGGGAGATAACAGTGTACTTTAAGATCATATAATAAGGTAAAACTAAACCTTCTGGTGGGAGAATATCCTCTCCCAAACCACTAAAACCTCAAGCAATCATGTTCTGCCTAAACCAAAGCACAGATGCAAATTTTAGGATAACATTTTGTTTCTATTGGTGTCTATAGATGGGATGCGATAGTAAAATAATTGCTCAGGGCAACAGTTTTGGCAAGTTACTATCTCCTAAAATTTGTTTATATAGGTGAAATTAAGATATAAAATGTGTGTCCTCATTATGAGGAGTGTGTATAGAGGGAAAATAAACACATTTTTCTTTGTGGAGATGGGGCATGGGAAAGGTATTTATAAGTCTGTGCCCACAGATATACAAAAACAACACAGATTCAAGCTTTGGACTTCTGCCTACCATCTCCCTTCTCCAAACTCCACCGAAAAACAGCTGCTCAGCTTCTGCATTTCTACCTCTTTTTCACTCCTACCTTTTACTTCTCTAATTATTATAGCAGGACAAAAATAGCCTCACTCCTTTTAGTCTACACCTCTAAGGCCCATTCTCTGAGAAATAGAGAAGGAAGAGGAGGTCAACTAAGGATTCAGATCAAAAGTTAATGGACCTGGCTTCCCTGGTGGCGCAGTGGTTGAGAGTCCGCCTGCCGATGCAGGGGACAC
>NW_006770403.1:388853-404716 GCF_000442215.2 Lipotes vexillifer | reverse complement strand
AAAAAAAAAAAAAAAAAAAAAAAAAAATAGGATGAAGACTAGAGAGATATAGCAAATTTTATCCTGACAGTATGGATGTAGTATTCACCTCATAACTCTGTAGATAACTGCTTTTTCTGAGCAAAAAATATCTCCTAATCCAACTTACCTGGACAAAAAAAATAAAGTGCTTGAAAGATGTATTGAGATGTGCTTCCTCCTGCAGCTGGATCACAGGGTCAAAATGCTGATGATAAATGTGAGCATAAACCCTAAAGAGGCGTTTGAGTATAGTTTTTGCCACAGACATGAAATTCTTCGGAAACGGGACACCTAGTAAATAGATAAACAACCCCCTCCATTAACAAGAAGAGAACAAGGCATTATCAGCAAATGGCAATATAAATTACGAAGACAAGGCTGACAATAAGACGTATTTATGAATTACTACTTAAAATACCCATTGTACTTTTCAAAAGTTCTCAACATATCATGAATGAAAATAAACTTCAATGCTTCTATGGAATAAGAATTTGTCTTCAGTTCAGCCCTTTAGGCCTCTAATATACCACCACTTTACCAAAATGAAACAAATAAATGTCTAAGATGGTAATGGAGCTAAAATGCATATTCAGATCCTCAGATTTCTTATGCTGAACGCAAATAATGTATTACTATGTTTAGTTTTGTTTAAAATGCCTGCAATACATTTTCAAATTTTTTTCTATGGAAATTATTTCATTACTACACCAGGTCTACATTTACCCTGAAATTAGCTGCAGTCTCTGCTCAATTAGAGAGACTTGTTTTATGAATTAGAGCACTTTTACAGCATTAAATACAAAACGAGAAAAATACAAAAGTCTACATCCTTTGTTAAAGTGGCTAAATGATCCAGATTGGCAAAACACAAGGCAAATACTGGTACTACTGGGTTCAATGTCATCACATTGCCTACTGCCCATTTAAAAATATTATAGATCACAAGAAAACATAAGACATTTTGGGGTACATAAGTGTCTCCCAAAATGAAGGGACACTATATAAAATAGTATGCTTACATTACACACTTCAAAAATGTCAGTGTCATGAAAAGACCAAAAAAGCCTGAGAAATACACATATTCCACATTAAAGGGGGCTAAAGAGACATGACACTGAATGAAAACAAATGTCAAAGATTTTCTTTTGCTCTAAAGGATATTATTGGGAAATTTTGAAAAATCTGAATAAGATTTGAAATTAGACAGTAGTATTGTACTGGTGTTAAGTTCCTGATTCTGACAGTTATACTGTGATTTTTCTAAGGGAATACACATTGAAGCACATACAGATAAAGGTCCATCATAATTGCAACTTACTCTCAAACAGTTCAGGAAAAAGAAAAGAATGTGGAGTGCGGAAGGAGGGAGAGAGAGAGAGAAAGCAAATGTGTTAAAATGTTGGCAACTAAAAAATCTGGAAGAAGGATACATAGGGATTGTTTGCACAATTCTTACAAATTTTCTAGAAGCCTGAAATTGGGTTAAAATTAAAAGTTAAAAATTATATTATGAAGATAAAAGATAAGATGAGGGCACTTATCCCAAACCATTACTATGTATATAAGTAATGCAGTCTTGAAAAATAGACCTTTTATTACAAAGGCTCCAAAGTAGTTAAAGCATTCAATGAATGTGTATAAAACAAGCCATAACAACAGCAACTATTTACATTGCTGTCTCCTCCACTACATTCTTCTCCCCAAAACTAAAAAAGCATAAAATACAGTCAAAAAGTTGAAAAAGAGCAAATTCTTAATTTTTTCAGAAAACACAGTTGTAAGGAGTTTGACACAGTAAAGTCATATGAACTGTCTAAATGTAAATAATTTCCACTTGAAAGGTCAGCCCTTTAAAAGGTCAGCATATATAAAAGTCACTCAGCTGATAACAGGCCAACCTGCCAAATCTTATTTGCTTCTCACCTAGCCTGATTTCACAGCCTCCAAGGTTCACACCGTGGGTCATGAATACAAATGCCCTCTTTGCCACAAATATAAGGTAAAACTCTTTTGAAGTCGTATAAACTCCCTTCCTAAACAAGAAATGGATATGACTGCAGCAGATGATACTGGCTGCTTACCCAATGACCAGTCTCTTTTTTCCCTAACACAGGCCAGATTTGTTACTATCCAAGATATACCAATCTTCTTACTGTTTAAAATTATAGGGAGGTTTACCTAATGTTCATGATAAACTTGGTATAAAAAAGATAGACACTTTCAAGTACATAAGATTAGCAATATTTTGATAGGTATGGTAATCTAACATGGTTCCTGGAATAGAGAGGCAATAAGCCCTAGAAACGCATAAAATTAGATAAATCATGATGGATCCCAGTTAAACAATTATACCAATTTTTGATGGAAATAATGTCTCATCATCCAACTGGTCCTGAACCCAAGTCATCAGGTAATCAATGTACTTTGGTGCAGAGCACTTAATAGGCTTCTTTATGTTTGTTCCATCTGCCCAATGATACTCATATCTGTATTGGAAAGATAAAAAGTACACAGAACATCAGTGTATACCTATATATAATGTGTATATTTTTATATTACATATATATGTTTATTAGGAATGTATTCAGGATGTATTTTAATCTCTTCCTCCAAATAAAGATTTTTTGCATTTGGCACTTAAATTTAGCATTTTTAAATTGCTATTGGACTATTTTGCATTTATCAGGATACAAACTAAGCAGATCCCACCAAACCCATTTTTTGTGAGCTTTCCTTCATACATAGCAGTTATATTTTAGAATCACACATAGTATAAACTGCTATAGTAGAAACCCTAAGTTTACTTCCCACTTCTATGATGACCATCTTTAATCTTTATGATTATTGTTTTCTTCCTCAAAAACCGTTTCTCCTTAGCAGTACAATTCTTTTTAACTTGGGGCTTTAAATTTTGGGTTAAGACTAGAGAATGACATGGAAAAGCCTAAGTAAGATTAATGAAAGAGAGAATGATTCAATATTTGAGTACATTTGGTTGAGGAGCTAAACATGCCTTTGAGGAAAATTGGCAACCCAAATAAAGATGCCTATAGTATCTGGGTATTAACCAGACACTATCCTTTGGTATAATAAACATTTAATGTGCACCTACCATGTGAGAAATACTGTGTCAAGGAATACTGTTCTTGAACAACGGACACTAAAATGAAAGACACTTTCCCTGTTCTCAAGGAAAAAGACTAGTAGAGAAGACAGACTTGTAAATGAGTATGTAAAAACAGTACAACAGAATGCTAATGGAGTTAATTAAACAAACACACACACATACAACCACAACCTGATTTTTTTTTTTTTTTTTTTTTGCAGTCCCCGGTCCTCTCACTGCCGTGGCCTCTCCCGTTGCGGAACACAGGCTCCGGCCAGGCAGGCTCAGCGGCGATGGCTCACGGGCCCACCCACTCCAAGGCATGTGGGATCTTCCCAGCCCGGGGCACGACCCCGTGTCCCCTGCATCGGCAGGCAGACTCCCAACCACTGCGCCACCAGGGAAGCCCACACAACCTGATTTTTAAGACGAGGAATAAGCATGCAGCTGAAACTCCATGTACAAAATTATCTAAACTGAACTAGCATTTAGTTTTTTCGTTTCTGAAGGTTACCTCTGCCACTTAGCTTCTCTCTTTGAATCAACTGTGTTTTTATAATCTTGTCCCAGAGTTTGGACTAACGTAATGATAGGTGATTAAGCCTAGCAAAGGAGCTGGAAGAAAATATAATGGAAAAATACTACAGGGTATTTTAAACAATGAAAAGTATCTTGAGATAGGATAACAAGGATGCTTTCTATTTAATCATAGTTACTTACACTTGAACAGTAAACCTTAAACAGGATACACCTGAATAAATATTCTGACAGCATACCAACCCTGGGAAACAGGGATGAATGTCAAGTCTACTTTGAAGGTCTCCAAGAGGAGATTCCCCAACATTTCTTGGCATCCTGTTCCACTATTTAATCACTTTCACAGTCAAGAGATTCTTCCTAACATAAAACAAAAGTCTCAAGTGTGACTTAAGCCTCTTCGTGTTTGAGCCTCTTAGGAGACAGAGGACATGAATGGTAGGACTTCTGGCCATCATCACTTAGCCTTCATTTAAAGACAGGAACTCATCCATGTTTTTTCCCTTATGTTATGAAGCCTCAACGTTTTTGCATTTCTCTCACAATCATGTTTTTCATTTTGCTAATGATTCTCAGGTGTTCCCTATTCATTTTTAAATGCAGAAGTCAAAAGCAGGCACAGTAAACCAAAAAATCATTTTCAATATCCTGAAGCTTTATAAACAATACTAATATTCAATGTCCTAAGGTTTTTTGAAAATAAAACAACTGCATATTGCTTATACTTCTAGAGTTTATAACTATGATTCCCTGATTCTTTCCTTTTCTTTTGTCACGTTTATACTTAATGATGACTTCATATTCTAACTCTATTTTGCACCCACTGCTTTTTTTATTCCACCTTTGACAGACCATTGTCTTTGAAATTTATTTCTGTCATCATGGTATGAACTTATAAACTACAAATTCCAAAATGTTCATTTCTTGGTTAATAATGATAATAAATAGTAACTGAGAAACCACTTCAAGAAAAAAAGTGCAAAAAATACTAACAGGTGGGGTCTAAACAACATGCTACCCAATAACCAATGGGTCCCTGAAGAAATCAAAGAGGAAATCAAAAAATACCTGGAGACAAATGAAGACAAAAACATAACGATCCAAAATATATGGGATGCAGCAAAAGCAGTTCTAAGAGGGAATTTTATAGTAATACAAGCCGACCTCAGGAAATAAGAAAAATCTCAAATAAACAATCTAAGCTTATACCTAAAGTAACTAAAAAATGGAACAAACAAAACCCAAAGTTAGAAGGGAAGAAATCATGAGGAATAGAGCATAATTAAATGAAACAGAAACTAATAATAATAATAAAATAAATAGAAAAGACCAATGAAACTAAGAGCTGGCTCTCGGAAAAAATAAACAAAATTGATAAAACCAAACAAATATAATCAGAAATGAAAGAAGAGAAGTTACAAACAATACCACAGAAGTACAAATGATCATAAGAGATTACTACAAACAATTATAGCCAGTCAAATGGACAATCTAGAGGAAATGGATAAATTCCTAGAAACATGCAATCTCCCAAAACTGAATCAGGAAAAAATTGAAAATATGAACAGATGGATTACCAATAATGAAACTGAATCAGTAACTTTTAAAAAACCCAAAAACTCATAACAAACAAAAGTCAAGGACCAAACAGCTTCACAGGTGAATTCTACCAAACATTTAAAGAGTTATATTACCTTCTACCAAACATTTAAAGAGTTATATTACCTATGTTTCTCAAACTATTCCAAAAAAATTGAAGAGGCCTCATTCTATGAGGCCAGCATGACTTTGACCAAAATCAAACAAATCACCACATAAAAAGAAAATTTCAGGCCAATATCACCAATGAACATAGGTGCAAAAATCCTCAACAGAATATTAGCAAACCAAATCCAACAATACTTTAAAAGGATCATAAACCATGATCAAGCAGGACTTATCCCAGGGATGCAAGGATGGTCAATATCTACAAGTCAATCAACATGATACACCACATTAACAAACTGAAAAATAAAAATCATATTATCATCTCAACAGATACAGAAAAAAGCCTTTGACAAAATTCAACATCCATTTATGATTAACAAAAACTCTCAAAACAGTGGGCTTAGAGGGAACATACTCAACATAATAAGGCCATATATGACAAACCCACAGCCAACATTATACTCAATGGTGAAAAGCTGAAAGCATTTCCTCTAAGATCAGGAACAAGACAAAGATGCCCACTCTCACCATTTTTATTCAACATAGTATTGGAAGTCCTAGTCAAAACAGACAAAAAAAGGAAATAAAATGAATCCAGATTGGAAAGGAAGAAGTAAAACTGTCACTGTCATTGCAGATAACATGATACTATACATAGAAAATCCTAAGGATGCTACCAGAAAACTACTAGAGATCATCAATGAATTCAATAAAGTTGCAGGATACAAAATTAATACACAGAAACCTGTTGCATTTCAACACACTAATAGTGAACTATCAGAAAGATAAATTTAAACAATCCCATTTACAACTGCATCAAAAAGAATAAAATACCTAGGAATAAATCTAACCAAAAAAGTACAAGACTTGTACTCTGAAAACTTTAAGATATTTATGAGAGAAATGGAAAAACACACAAACATATGGAAAGATATAACATGGTCACAGACTGGAAGAATTATTATTTTTAAAATGACAATACTACCCATGGCCATCTACAGATTCAAGGCAATCTTTATCAAAATAAAGTGGCATTTCTCACAGAACTAGAACAAGTTAATTCTGAAATTTGTACAGAAACATAAAAGACTCCAAATAGCCAAAGCAATCTTGAGAAAGAAGAACAAAGCTGAAGGTATCACACTGCCTATTTCAAACATACATACATATAGTATACTACAGATATACTACAAAGCTACAGTAATCAAAACAGTATGGTACAAGCACAAAAGAAGAAACACAGATTAATGGGATAGAATATAGAGAGCCCAGAAACAAACTTAAACACTCAATTAATCTGCAAAGGAGGCAAAAATATACAACAGGGGAAAAGAGACAGCCCCTTCAATAAATGATGTTGGGAAAACTGGAGAGCTACATGCAAAAGAATAAAACTGGACTACTTTCTCACACCATGTACAAACATAAAATAAAATAAAAATGAGGGACTTCCCTGGTGGTCCAGTGGTTAAGACTCCACACTCCCAATGCAGGGGGCCCAGGTTCAAGCCCTGGTCAGGGAACTAGATCCCACATGCCACAGTGAAGAGCCCACATGCCACAAGTAAAAGATTCCACATGCCACAACTAAAGATCCTGCATGCTGCAACAAAGATCCCGCATGCCACAACTAAGACCTGGAGCAGCCAAATAACAAATATTTTTTAAAATAAATAAATAAAATAAAATAAAAATAAATTAAAAATTTACATGTAAGACCTAAAACCATAAAATTTCTAGGAGAAACTCTTTGAAATCAGTCTTAGCAATATTTTTTGGATCTGTCTTCTCAGGCAAGGGAAATAAAAGCAAAAATAAATAAATGGTACCACATTAAACTAAAAAGGTTTTGCACAGTATGGAAACTATCAACAAAATGAAAAGGTAGCCTACTGAATGGGAGAAGATATTTGCAAGTGATATATCCAATAAGGGGTTAATATACAAAATATACAAAGAACTCATACAATTCTACATCATAAATAAATAAATAAATAAACAACCCAATAAAAAAACGGGAAGAGGACCTGAATAGACATTTTTCCCAAAGACATACACATGGCCAAGAGACACATGAAAAGATGCTCAACCTCACCAATCATGAGGGAAATGCAAATTAAAACCACAATGAGATACTTCTCACACCTGTTAGAATGGCTATTATCAAAAAGACAACAAATAACAAGTATTGGCAAGGATGTGACAAAAAGGGAACCCTTATGCACTGTTGGTGGAATTGCAAATTGGTGCACCCAGTATGGAGAAAAGTATAGAGGTTCTTCAAAATATTTAAAATAGAACTGCCATAAGATCCAGCAATTTCTTTTCTGGGTATTTACCCAAAGAAAACAAAAACATTAATTTGAAAAGACATATGCAACCCGTTTTTCACTGCAGCATTATTTTCAGTACCTAAAATATGAAAGTAATTTAAGTGTCCATCAACAGATGAATGAAGAAGATGTGGGGTGTGTGTGTGTGTGTGTGTGTGTATACACACACACACACACACACACAACGGAATATTACTTAAATAAATAAAATAAATTAAAAAAGGGAAAGAAATCTTGCCCTTTGCGACAACACGGATGGATCTAGAGGGTATTACACTAAGTAAAATAAGTCAGGCAGAATAAAACAAACACCATATGATCTCATTTACATGTGAAATCTAGAAAACAAACACAGATACAGCACACAGAAGGGTGGTTGGCAGAGGGGAGCGGGGTGGGAATAGAGCAAAATAGGTGAAAGATATTTAAAGATACAAACCTCCAATTATAAAATAAGTAAGTCATGGGAATATAATATTCAACATAAGGAGTATGGTCAATAACACTGTAATAACTTTGTATGGGAACAGATGGTTAGTAGACTTATCATGATGATCATTTCATAATGTATGGAAATGTCAAATCACTATGCAATACACCTGAAACTAACATAATATTGTATATCAACTATATTTCGATTTTAAAAAAATATTTGGATAGAGAGGCATAAGCAAACAGAAGAAAGGCAGGATGGAGGACAATACAATAGGGAGGACTATAAAGCTCAGGCTAAGGAATCTGAACTCAAAATATTAGTCATTGGTAAATCACTGAAGGAGATGCTAAATACAGAAATTATAAGGTCAAAAATTTTCTTCTTATCTAAGAACTGTATGATAAAGTAAAAATGAGAACTGATCATGAATCATGTCTTACTTTGGGCCAGCTGACATCACTGGACAACTTTCTTCTGTACAAAAATCTGTGATTGTTCCATAAAGCATGTTGATCTGATTGAAGAAATCTACAGCTGCAAAGCAAACATCAGTTATAAGTAAAAGGTTAAATTTTAGATTTACTCAAACAATCTTTTATTCCAGCAGAATCTCAGCTCTACCAGTGTTCTTTCCTCAACAAAGAACAGGTGAAAAGAATACAAACAAACAATATTTGCCTCACTGAATTTAGGAGCTTCTGTTTATTAAGTGACTCCCTTAAGATAATAAAAAGGCAAGCAAGAGTGGGAGAAATTATTTGCAACACATAAAATCAATAAAAATCTTATATTCAGAATATATAAAGAACTTCTATAGATCACTTAGGAAAAGACAACACCATAATAAAATGTGAGATGGTTTCTGAGTCTATTGGTTATCTCTATGGAAAATAATAAAACTTGACTCTTCACCCACACAATACCTGAAAAGCAATTCCAAGTGGATCATACATCTAAATGTGAAAGGCAAGACAATAAAGTTTAAAAGAGCATAGAAAAATATGTCCATGAACTTTGGCATGCAAATATTTCTTAAGAAGAGCACAGAAAGCACCAGTCATAAAGGAATAGTTTTCTATATGTTTCACTGGAAAACTGTTATTCCTTGTTTTTTATAATTTTTATTCTACTTATAATTTTTTTATATTGACCTCAAAGCCAACAAGTTTATTAAATTTACCTATTCATAAAAATAGTGATGGTGTCGTAATAAAATCTTGGTTTTTCAACATTCGTTCATGTTGGCTATGAACATAAATGTTGTTTCTTCCTTTCCCATTATTATTATCTTTTATTCTTTTTCCTGCCTTACGGAATTGGCTAAGACTCCAGGAAAGTGGTGATGGTGGCTAACCTTAACTTATTCCTAATCTGAGAAAAAACTTCAACATTTCATGATCAAATATGATGTTTGCTGTATCTTTTTTGTAGATATGCTTTATCAGAAAAAAGTTCTCAACTTTTACTTCATAAGTTTATTACAAATTGATTTTAAATTTGACCAAATGTTTTTTCTGCTTATACTGAGATGATCATATGATTTCTTCCTCTTCCTTTAGTTTGGCTAATGCGGTGAATTACAACTGATTTGCAAGTGTTAAGCCAACCTTGTATTCTAGGAATAAGAACAATTTGGTCATGATGTGTTATAATTTTTAAGTATTGCTAGATTCAATCTGCTAATATTTTTATTAGGATTTTTACATCTAAGTTCACAAGTTAGATGACCTGGTTTCCTTTCTTATATGTTCACATAGAACTCATAACACTAGTATTTTCTCCTTTCCACATAAAAGCTTTAGAAAGACTGGTGTTCTTTCTTTTCTTTTCTTTTTAAAATTGAAGTATAATTGATTTATAATATTTTATCGGTTTCGGGTGTACAACATAGTGATTCAGTATTTTTATAGATTACACTCCATTTAGTTATTATAAAATATTGGCTATAGTCCCTGTCCTGTACAATATACCTTTGTAACTGATTTCTTTTATACATAGAGGTTTGTACCTCTTAATGCCTTACTCCTATCTTACCCCTCCCACCTACCCTCTCCCTACTGGTAACTACTAGTTTATTCTGTTATCTGTGAGTCTGTTTCTGTTTTGTTATATTCATTCTTCTTTTTTTTTATTAGATTCCACATATAAGTGATAACATAAAATATCTGTCTTTCTCTGATTTATTTCCCTAAGCATAATACCCTCCAGGTTCATCCATGTTGTTGCAAATGGCAAATTTCATTCTTTTTTATGGCTCAGTAATATTCCATTGTGTGTGTGTGTGTGTGTGTGTGTGTGTGTGTGTGTGTGTGTGTATGTATACACCACAACTTCTTTATCCATTCATCTGTTGATGTACACTTAGGTTGCTTCCATATCTTGGCTATTAGCTTCCATATGCTGCTATGAACACTGGGGTACATGTACCTTTTCAAATTAATGTTTTCATTTTCTTAAAATATACATCCAGCAGTAGAATTGCTGGATCATATGGTATTTCTAGTTTTAATTTTAGGGTAACCTCCATATTGTTTTCCATAGTGGCTGCACCAATTTACATCCCCACCAAGAGTGCACTGTAGGGTTCCCTTTTCTCCACATCCTTACCAACATTTGTTATTTGTGATCTTTTTGATGAGAGCCATTCTGACAGGTATGAGGTGATATCTCATTGTGGTTCTGATTTGTATTTCTCTGATGAATAGTGATGCTGAGCATCTTTTCATGTGCCTGTTGGCCATCTGTATGTCTTCTTTGGGAAAATGTCTATTTAGGTCTTCTGCCCATTTTTAATCGGGTTGTCCTCCACATGAACAGTGGGTAACCTATGGCTTTGAATCCCAACTCTATACTTAATAGTTGAGTTACTTAACTTCCCTGAATCTCAGTTTCCTACCTTTAAAGTTCAGTTTACTGCAGAGTGCTAAAAACCAAAATCGTGTCTACCATAAAGTAGACATTTAGTAATTGTTAGTTTTCTTCCACAAATGAAGATATGGCCTCAAGATTCTGTGCCACAGAAATTAACTATAAGCCATCCACCCACTTTTTCCAAAACTCTGAAACTTGTATCTCCTTTAAGCTATCCCTCTCTAGCAGCACAATGTTCAAAACCAGCCTCTGGTTTCTGGCTATGAGACTAGTTGTTGAATTTGTAAAATTTCCCATCTTCTACCATTTATCTTCATCTGGCAAGTAAACTAAAGGAAAAAGGCCATTAAGATGCCAATCTTATCAACAAATCCCCTTCACTCTTTTATGTACCCGAAATGTTTACTTAATCACTGCCAGTGAATGGAAATTATCTATCTAGCCTCAAATCCTATTCACTTCATCAAGTGTCACTTGGAAAGATTACTATGAATAAGAAAAAAATTGTAATCCAATACTTCAGTCAACTGCTATATTTTAAAGGCAGAATTCTATGTTCTACGGGGACGTTCAATCACTTCAGTTCAAAGCAATTTTTTTCTGGCTATAACTTCAAAATGTCTGTGAAATTTTATAAGTTCCTGAAGTTCTAGACATTTCAATAGTACAGACACTCAGTTCTGATAATTGAGACAGAGAAAATACAGACAGAAAACAATGATCTGCTTTTATACTTAAAAGTCACAATCTCATGTAGTACAGAAGCTCTACACTGCCTTCCTTAGATTTCTAAAATTAGAAAATGAGCTCTCAAATAAATGGTACAAAAAGGCACAAACAAGTGCCCAAAAGAAGGATGTACACATATATTGGAAACTTATTCTGAATATTGTCCTTAAAGTGTCATAGAACTATCTTATAGGTTAGATGACTCTCATCAATAAAGCAAACAAATCACTTTATCTCTTTAGTAACTAAACTCTCTGGGTCCAGGAGGATAACCATACTCTAATAATACTGCTCTTACAGAACTGCTGTCACAGTAAGGTTTTAAGACATCTCAGTAAAATAGTTTAGGTTCCTAAAAGTTAGTGGGTGGCAGCTCAATTTATAAGTCCCATGGTATGTTTCAAATTACAATAAGATACTATTAAATATTACAATAAAAATACTGCTCTGTTTTTCCTTAGTCAACGCCTAGGCATTTAGTGTATATTTTCAACTAAATTTCATTTATTATAACTAGAGTCATATAAATTTCCTCCAGTTATAAAATTCTATTAATTTCTTCACCAATGCTGATAAAACTTGAATACTAAAAGTACCACTTTTGGGCTTTCCTGGTGGCACAGTGGTTAAGAATCCGCCTGCCAATGCAGGGGACACAGGTTCAAGCCCTGGTCCAGGAAGATCCAACATGCCATGGAGCAACTAAGCCCATGCACCACAACTGCTGAGCCTGTGCTCTAGAGCCCGTGAGCCACAACTACTGAAGCCTGTGAGGCCTAGAGCCTGTGCTCCTCAGCAAGAGAAGCCACTGCAATGAGAAGCCCATGCACCACAATGAAGAGTAGCCCCCTCTCTCTGCAACTAGAGAAAGCCCGCGCACAACAACGAACACCCAACGCAGCCAAAAATTAATTAATTAATTTTTAAAAGAGAGAGAAAAGAATCAAAATAAAATTTAAAAAAAATTTTTTTTTAAAGTACCACTTTTATTCCCCAACCTACTCTGGCTTAATTCCCAAGAATATATTTACTTTTTACTTATATTTTTTTCTTTCTAGAGGTTAAGAATATATCATAAACATATTTTACTAATTTCATAAGATCACTATTGAATTGTCTTTTTAAAGCATAGTTTAGACAAATAACTAAGTATGCTACTGGAAGAGGCAATTTAGCATAGGGGTTAAAGCGCAGTCTCTGAAATTTTAGAGCTCTATATTTGAGCCCAGGCTCTAGCATTCAATAGCTGTATAACCTAAGCACATTACTACAGTCTTTCTGTCTCAGCTTTCTTATCTATATACTGGGATAATAACAGTACCTACATCATGAGGTTGTAAAGATGAAATAAAATAATCCATGTAGAAGAAAATAAAATCAATAATTTGAAAAGATACATGTACCCCAATGTTCATAGCAGCATATGGAGGCTAACAGGCAAGATATGGAAGCAACCTAAGCGTCCATAAACAGATAAATGGATAATGGTGTGTGTGTGTATGTATATATACATATATATAAACACCACATCTTCTTTATCACACACACACACACACACACACACACACACACACACACACACACAGGAATATTACTCAGCCATAAAAAAGAATGAAATTTTACCGTTTGCAACTACATGGATGGACCTGGAAAGTATTATGCTTAAGTCAAACACAGAAAGACAAATACTGTATGATATCATTTACATGTGGGATCTAAAAAATAAAATGAATGAATATAACAAAACAGAAATAGACTCATAGAGAACAAACAAGTGGTTACCAGTGGGGAGAGAGAATGGAGGAGGAGCAAGACAGAGGTAGGGGATTAAGAGGTACAAATCAGCAAGTATCAAATAAATAAGCCACAAAGGTACAGCACAGGGAAATATAGCCATTATATTGTAATAACTTTATTTTGTTATTTTTTTTGCAGTATGCAGGCCTCTCACTGTTGTGGCCTCTCCCGTTGTGGAGCACAGGCTCCGGACGCGCAGGCTCAGCGGCCATGGCTCACGGGCCCAGCCGCTCCGCGGCATGTGGGATCTTTCCAGACCGGGGCACAAACCCGTGTCCCCTGCATCAGCAGGCGGACTCTCAAGAGGACTCTCAAGCCCCCTTGTAATAACTTTAAATGGAGTATAATCTAAAAATATTGAATCACTATGTTATGCATCTGAAACTAATACCATAAATCAAATAAACTTCAATAAAATAAATAAATAAAAATAATTCATGTGGAAAGAATAGCAGAGTGCCACAGTGTTCCATAAACATTAATTGCTGCTACCATTATCATTTTTTCCAATGAAGATGGTAAATCTATGCTTTGTATTACATGATAACAGGAGATAAGAATTTCATGTAACTCCATATTCAGAAATAAAATACCATAAAGGTTAAAGTAAATTGAGGTACCACTATCTTGTGGTATTAGGTTGCTAACTAAATCCTAGAATAGAGAGCACCCCAACACTCACCTACAGTGAGGCTACTAACCTAATTTACAGTCTACTGAGAAACAGAAAGGCTACTTACTGTTCACTGCAACCCACTCATTTAGATCTTCCCCCTCAGGAAGCATGACAGCCATCCGGAGGTTTCCACTGCCCAGTGTGGCCTCTGCATGCTTTAAGAGCTCATACTGGTGAGAACCCTCTGGTATGTTCTTCTTTGGTTTAAACGTTTTAGAGGAGCGACTACCACTATGAATAGAAAAGAAGAAAAAGGCACATCAGTGTTTAAGGCATGACTTTCAATAAGTCTACTATACTATATTACTGCATAAAATAACAGCGGTGATCCTAAAGGTCCACAAATAAACAGCCCTAAATTGTACCAGCTACATTAAATCCTGGCAACATCACTGTTGTAACTACTGTGTTTGATTACCCAAAACTCCTACAAACCTTCTCTACATTCCCTACTGTAACTCCAAAGGAGAAAAAGAATTTTTAGCTATAACTAATCCAACTAACTAATCTAACAATAAATTACTGATTCAGTAACCTATAAAAACAAAAAAGTACTGGGGACTTCCCTGGTGGTCCAGTGGTTAAGACTCTGTGCTCCCAATGCGGGGGCCTGGGTTTGATCCCTGGTCAGGGAACTAGATCCCGTGTGCCGCAACTAAGAGCCCGCGTGCCACAGCTAAAGATCCCAAGTGCCGCAATGAAGATCCCACACACCACAACGAAGATCCTGTGTGCCACAACTAAGACCCGGTGAAGCCAAATAAATAAATAAATAAATATTTTAAACTAAAAAAAAAAGTACTTCTGTGATAATCTTTAGTCATTGTATTCCTTTTTACCCCTATTCTAAGTCTCTCATCCTAATATAAATAGTTTCCTTCGTATAAAACACATAAAGATATAATTTTATATCAATAAAGCACAAAAATCCTAGAGCAAGAAAGAAAAGCTACATGTGCTTCTATCCAATTATAGGAAGCAACAGCAATCTTAATCCAGAATCCCAGGTATGCAGATAAGTAGCTAGACATTAATATGGTTGCTCAAATTTCTAAATGTGTGTATGTATACACAAAGAAATATAGTTTTTAAATGAATCAATGGAAACTCATCTTAGAAATGGTTTTAAGAGTTTTTAAGAGACGGATTCTTCTGTTATTGCTGACAAATTCTTTTTTTTTTTTTTAAAGAGATGTTCAAACGGATAGGCCCTTTTTTTATATATAAATTATTTATTTATTCACTCATTCATTCATTCATTCATTTATTTATGGCTTGGTTGGGTCTTCATTGCTGTGTGCGGGCTTTCTCTAGATGCAGAGAGCAGGGTCTACTCTTCGTTGCGGTGTGTGGGCTTTGCATTGAAGTGGCTTCTCTTGCCGCAGAGCGTGGGCTCTAGGCGCACGGGCTTCAGTAGTTGTGGCACTCGGGCTCACTAGTTGTGGCTCACAGGCTTAGCTGCCCCACGGCATGTGGGATCTTCCTGGACCAGGGCTTGAACCCGTGTCCCCTGCATTGGTAGGCAGATTCTTAACCACTGCGCCACCAGGGAAGCCCCAATGGTGGCAAATTCTTATCAAATTGTATTATATTCTAGTCATCCATTCTCAATACTCCCCTGCTCTTCTTATGAAAAGCAACAGATAGGGA
>NW_006770403.1:372043-388680 GCF_000442215.2 Lipotes vexillifer | reverse complement strand
AGGGAAAGAATGAATTAGAAGAGGCTGGATAAGTAGGAATTATCTAAAGTTTAATGTTACTAAATTCATACTACCGTTAACATTCAGACATTTGAACATACGAATTTGAAAATTAAATTCCAAAGAAAACAGATAAACAACAGTTATACTTTCCAAGCTCTCCAAAGCTTTTCACTTTTAACACTTCTCCCAAGCTTACCCCCAAGATCTCTCCTTTTTTCCCCAAGATAAAGCAGTAGTTCTTAACCCTGGCTGCATTTTATAATCACCTGAGGAGTTTTCAAAAAATATTGAGAATCCTGAGAGAAACTAAGAATCTACTTACCAGTCAACCCAAATATCCAATTCAAATGGCAGGTAGTTTTCACTTTAAGATAATGGTATTCTCATTTACATGTAAGTCTTTCAGGTGTTTATTTAGAGTAAAGTGATGCTCCTCAACTCTAACCTTGGTCCCTCTCCCTGCCAGATATCTCTACTCAACAGCCCAGGATCTCTTTACAAACACTAATCAGATGATGTTACTCCTCTGCTTAAAGCCACTCAGTGGCTTTCCACTGCACTCAGAGTAAACCCCAAAGTCAATATTAGACACAGGGTCTGGACCCACACTAGAGTGTGGAAACTCTTCTTCAGTTTAATCAGATAATGTATTAAATGCCAAATTCTCTCCCAGCATCTCTAAAATGTGAAAATGTAGAAAAGGTCATTATGCCTACCAAGCTGGAAGCTTATTTCATTTTCCTGCTGCTTCTCATCCTTTACCAAAATTTAGTGTGAGAAATAAACTTCACCAATATTTTTTACAAAAAGACATTTTACTAATTTATGTATGATTAACTACAAAAATAGCTCTCCTAACATCAATCTGGTGCATGTCTTCAGGCCTAGTGTTAAGTACATTCGCTTTAATTAGCCCACTGCTGAGACTGGTGCAGCAACTGAGGTGACAAGCTGCTCTGAAAAGGGCTGGCAGAGTACATGAGAACAACAAGCACATCAGCTGTGCTTGCATGCAGGAGGATCAGAGCCTCCCATGCTCCCCTAAACCACCTATTTATTCAACCACTGTCCCTTGAAGTTTTAGGTTTCCAAATGTTTTCTTGATTGATGACCCACCCAGAATTGGTCTTCCACAAAGCTAAACAAATATACCTCAAAGACCTAATACTTGGGTAGAAAGAAAAAAAAAAAAAAATCTGAGTCTGATTTTGTAAAGGCCAGTTTTGACACTTATCAGCTGTGTCAAGCAAATTACCCAACTTTCTCGAGCCTATTTTTTCTTTAATAGCGAAAGCCTAATAACAATAACAAAACATTACCACTACCTGTATCATAAAGAGCTGCAAAATGAGAAAATAATAAAGGTGAAAAAAGTTTCTAAAGCTGTAAAATGCTGTGCAAATGTTAGTGTCCTTCCTTTTTCTGAACCAGAATGACTCATAGTAAAAAAAAAAAGAAATGGTAGTGCAATGTACAAAGCTGTATTCAACCCCTATTCCCATCCTTGTCTCCTAGACTGGGGAAAATATAACCTTACTTTGGAAACAAATGCTCTTACACATCAAGTTCCAAACAGAATTTTTTAAATGTTTTGGTTTGGTTTTTGGTGCTATTCCCACGTCACGGTTCAGGTGATCTCAGAATAATGGTGGGGCTGGGCGGGAAATCAAGAAAACAAGGCGCTAGTCCTCACTTTGCTATTTTCTTCTTATGTTACTTAGGAAACCACAAATTATCATCTGGGTTTCAACTTCTTTACTTTCTTTTTTGAAAGTCTGGAAAATAACTTTTTACAAAAGGGTATAATTTAGAGATGAGATAATGTTTATAAAATGTTTTTAGTTCCCTGAGGACTCCCTCCTCGGTTCCTCATTTCCACGTACATTCATACTTCCAAAATGCTTTCAAGTCCTCCATCAAATTCCCCTTCTTTCTGACCCTTCTGCTTTATTCAGGCAGAATAATTAAGCATTTCAGTATTCTGATTTTTTAAATGTTCTTTTTTAAAACTATATTCAGTTTTTCTTCAACTACCTGAAACTTCAACCAGGATGCACCCTACCCTGGAAGGGGTCGTGGTTCAATACTGGTCCTTATTCCCATGTCAAAAGATTAAGAGAGTCCTCAAGTTCAAAAGTACAAGTACCAAAGCATGTACACAAAAATCCTCATCAATGAGTGCAAGTTCTCAAGGTAACAATGTATGTGGCCAAATGCAAATATATCTCACATGACAGGCTAAGACATTTGATGCAAATATTCAAAAACATTTTCAATAACAGAAAGTATGTAGCCCTCCCACCCACCCCACCCCCTCAGAAGAAATTTCTGTATCAGAAGAATCTCAGAAGAAATATCTTGTGTATCCTTCCAGAGAGTCTATGTCTATACAAGCATAAGAATGACTGTGCCTGTTTTATACAGTTCTTGCGTACTATAGTATACTAAATAATGTTTTTCACTTAATATATCTAGAATATTGTGCTGTATTAAGGTAGAAGTAGATCTACTTTATTCTTTTTAAAGACCGAATAATATTTCCTTATATAGGTATATAATATTTTCAATCAATCACCTACTGATAAACGTTTAGGTTGTTTCCAGTTATTTGTAACTTCAAACAATGCCACAGGGACTTCCCTCGTGGTCCAGTGGGTAAAACTCCGCACTCCCAACGCAGGGGGCGCGGGTTCAATCCCTGGTGGGGGAACTAGATCCCACATGCATGCCGCAACTAAGATCCCGTGTGCTGCAACTAAGACCCAGCGCAGCCAAAAATAAATAAATAAGTTTAAAAAAAAAACAAAACACTAAGATTCCAAGAGCATTTTAAACTATAAAAAACAAAACAAAACAAAAAAAACAATGCTGCAGTAACTATCCTCATATTATGAAAGATAAATTCGTAGAGATAAAATTGCTGCGCTAAACAGCACATACATTTTAAATTTTTATATAAGGTCTATTTTTTCCCCCCAAATAAGTTGTACCCTTTTAAAACCCATTAACAATGTATGAGAGTAGCTATATACTTTTTTGGTCTTAGAGGATAGGGATTCAATTGCTAGTTTCTCTTGTACAGCTCCCAACAGGGCATCATAGCTGTACGAGAGTTTAGAGCTTTCTGATTAGAATGTAAATGTGACTGACAATTCACAGCATTACGCTGAGGTCTTTTCTTTCCAAACAAACATCCAGGAGTCAGGTTTGTTTATTCTAGTCCTCTTACTCATATTTGAAGGACAATCAATTTCTAGAGCAAGACAAGATGGCTTGACAGGTAAATAACTGAGTCTAAAGGGAAAACCGAACACAGATCGCTTATAATTAGTTAACGAATTTGATCACCTTTTGTAAATTTCAAAAGCATCATTTATTTCCTCTTTGAGACCCTAAATAGATTAGTCCCCACTGTGACACCTACATTTATTCTCATAAACCATTTCTTACTATCTCAACACAGTCACACCCATCATTACCCTCCATTTTAACCCTTTATTGTTCAATCCAACTATCAACAAAATTGATATTTTCTAAGTTGGACTGGAGAATCCTAAGGCTGAAGGAATTAGGGGGGCGGATTTACAGAGAACTCAAAACAGGGGCACTAGTAAGGGTTAGAAGAATACAGATGTGTATATTTTGACACTGAAGGACAAGTCAATATATTCAAAATTAGAAGTAAATTAACATCAACTTATTTGTGTCAATAACACCATACCTTCAAAGTTAAGTGACTTACTCTGACCACCTAGCTAAATTAAATGGCAGAAGTGGGACTCAAAAACAGTCCATTATCTTCAAGTTACTTAACATTACTAAGCCTCAGCTTGGAATAATAACATCTACCTTACTATTGAACCCTGTGGTAAGGACTCCACTAATATCAGCTCACTTTGTTCCACCTCTAGGTACCAACCTGATATTCACAACAGTAGCTCCTTCTATAGGTCTAAATCCAATACTAGAGATCAGATACTTGATAAATACTTGTTAATTGATAGTTTCAGTCAACTTCAGGCTGAGAACTCCTACCCTAGGATAGTAATGATGATGATTAATATTAACTAATATTTACTGCAGGCCTTGTACTCTTAAGTATTTTACATGCAATATCCCATTTAATCTTCATAACTCTATGATGTACATGCTATACTTTCTTTACTTCATGGGTAACAAAACTGAGACTTAAAGTACTTAAATAATTTGCTCAAGCTTATAATATTGGTAAGGTAGGAACCAGAATTTATATCTAGGATTTAAATATTTAAAGCCCATTCTTTTATCCACTACCCAACACTACATGATGCTTACCTTTATTTTCTATCCAATTATTTCTATTTTCTTCCTCTATCACCAAAGTTTAATCAAGTCACTTATGAAACAACACAAGGCTAATTTGTACTGAGAGTGTCATTAGTAGGTACATTTTTAAAAACAATCTTCAAAGTACCTAATTCCATTTCCTCTCTTCACACCTCTTCTAATTTATATGAATATTTAGTACTGCCATTAAGGAAAAATATAATTTCACGAGAGTAATTTCCCCTAAAAGGTTGCTAAACACATTTGTACTTTCAGAAACACACATATGCACCAGCCAAAAATGTTAGAAACTGTCAAAATCAAGTAGAATGTGTTCTAGACATAATAAAGTCAAAGGCTAAAGGCTAAAAGCTATGAGTACCAAAAATACAATCTTGATTCAGAAAGTCAGCAATCTGAACAGACATATCTATTTACATTTCTACCTTACATCCTTTTAAAATCACTAATCACTGGTGGTGCTGTTGCTGTTATTGTTAATGTTACGAGAGTAAAAAAAAAAAAAAAAAAAGAAACCCTCAATATTTCTGGAAAGCAAGAAAGAAGGCTAAGAAAAGATCAGAAATCGAGGAAATCTGGTAAGATTAAAAAGTTGATGAGATACAGTGACAGTGAAAGTCTGAAAAAAACCTAGCCTAGAACGTGCCCAGTAGAAGACTCAGTGAACATGCCCAGTAGAAGACTTACCTTCTTAGTGAACATAAGAGTGGTTCCCACTGTGCTTCAAGCTCAGAATCTGGACTACAGGAGAGTGAAAGGACTATAAGAGACTCTTCAGGAATTATATAGGACTGTGATTCAGAGTCTCTGAGCAAGTGAATCCCAATACCCTCCTCTGCTGACCTTTTTCTGAGCAGTAGGCAAGTGGCAGCAGGTATTTAACATTAGGCTAAAGCTCAGTGCTTTCAGGAGGAGCAAGTTCCTCTGTAGGCAATTTACTAAAAGTAAAAATTCTGTTCTGTGAAAGACACTGTAAGGCACACAGACTAGGAGAAAATCTTTGCAAACCATGTATCTGATAAAGCACTTGTATCCAAAACATACAAAAAGTTCTTAAAATTCAACAATAAGAAAACAACCCAAGGAAGAAATGAGCAGAAGATATGAACAAACCCCACCAAAAAAGATAAACAGATGGCAAATAAACATATGAAAAGACAGTCAACATCATTTGTCATCAGGGAATTGCAAACTTAAACGAGATACCATTACACACCTATTAAAGTGGCTACAAGCCAAAACACTGACAATACCAAAAGCTGATGAGGATGCAGAGCAACATTCATTGCTGGTAGGAATGCTAAATGCAAAATGGCACAGCCACTTTGGAAGACAGTTTGGCAATTTGCTACAAAGCTAAACAGAATCTTTCCATAAAACCTAGCAAACCCACTCAGGTATTTACCCAACTGAGCTGAAAACCTATGCCCACCCAAAAACCTGCCTGTGAGTGTTTATAGCAACTTCGATCATAGTCGCAGAAGCGGGAGGCAACCAAGATGCCTTTCAATAGGTGCATCAATAAACTGTGGTACATCCATAAAATGGAATATTATGATCAGAGATTAAAAAGAGACAAGCTATGAAGCCACAAAAAAATAAAAAAAACAAAACCATGAAGAAGCCTTAATTGAATATTGTTAAGTGAAGAAAGTCAGACTGAAAAGGCTACATAGTATATGATTCCAAATACAAGGCACTCTGGAAAAGCTTTAGAGACAGTAAAATAATCAGTGCTTGCCAGGGGGTCAGGGGAGGGGAGGAGAGATGATTAGGTATATTCCCAAGAAAACTGAAATTTATGTCCACAAAAACTTGTATATTAATGTACACAGCACCATTATTCATAAAAGCCAAAAAGTGTGAGCAGCCCAGAAGTCCATCAACTGATGCATAGATAAATAAAATATGGTATATTCAAACAATGGAATATTATCCATCCATAAAAAAAGAGTTAAGTACTGATAACATGTTATAACATGGGTGAATCTTGACAATATTATTATGCTGAGAAAAAAATTCAGACACAAAATATGAAGTATCACATATTTTATGATCCCATTCATATGAAATGTCCAGAATAGACAAATCCACTGAGACAGAAAGGAGACTAGTGGTTGCCAGGGGCTGGAGAAGAAGAAATGGAGAATGACTACTAATGATACAAAGGTTTCTGTTGGGTGTGATGAAAATATTCTGGAATTAGTTGTGATGGTTGCACAACTTTGTGAATATACTAAACCCACTGAATTGTATACTTTTTTTTTTGGCCGCAACACGCAGCATGCTCCCCAACCAGGGATTGAACCTGTGCCCCCTCTAGTGGAAGTGCAGAGTCTTAACCACTCGACCACCAGAGAAGTCCTGAACTGTATACTTTTAAGGAAGAATTTTATAGTATGTGAATAACAGCTCAACTTTTTTAAATGTTTAAAGAAAAACCTTTACTATTAAAAAAAAAAAAGGAGCCTCCCAATAACATTCCTCACCAGTTCAATAAGTCAGTTTCTTTCATCCATTTATTCACTCTTGCATTCCTTCATCCAACTAGCATATTCTGACCACCTACTATATTCTAAGTAGCACTGGTCTAAGCCCTGGGACACAGCACTGAACAAGAGAATCTCTACTTTCATGGTGGGGAGAGGAGGTAGAAGAAAAAGTAAAACCAACAAAACACTACTGGGTAGTGGTAAGTGCTACGATGAAAATAACAGAATGATGTGACAAATAATGTGATATGACAAGGCACTATATTAGGTTAGGTAGTTAGAGAAGGCCTCCCTAAGGCCAGAAAGACAAGAAGAAGGGTCAGCCATGGGATGATCTGGGGAAGAAGGAAGAGCATTCCAGTCTTACAGGATAAACTAGCACAAAAGTGACTTTTTCAAGGAAGAGGGGTTAAGAAGGTAATGGTGATGAAGGCAGCACGAATGATGGCGACAGTGGTATAAGAAATCAGAGTCTTGTAGAACCACACTAGCTAAGACTTTAGAGACCAAAGTATGGAATTTAGATTATCATTTTAAGTATAAATGTGAAGACTTTGCAGACTAAAAAAAAATGGAAGTATAACATGACAATTTAATGGTCTAAAAAAGATCATTCTAGCTGCCATGTACAGAATGGACTGCGAGGAGGGCAAAAGTAGAAACAGAGAAGCCAGTTAAGAAACTACAAAGAAGAAAGAATGAAAGAATGATTGCTTGGACAAACAGGGACAGAAAGATGAAGCCAGATTCCAATATTTGTAGGTAGAACCAAAAGGACTCACTTTAGATTTCAGAATTTGTGGAGAGTGGTGAAGAAAAGACCATCAAGAAAGACTCCTAGGTTTTTAGTATCAAGCAGGTAGAAAATGAGCCATTTATTGAGATAGGTCTGGGGAGATGGATTTTGCACAAATTGAGATACCTATTAGACATCCAAATGGTTAAGTTAGGCAGGCAATTGTACCTACACGTCTCAGGCTCAGAGGAAAAATAAGACTGAAGGTAACTAATACTCTTGGCATCCTCACTGGTTAGCACAGTGCCAAAAGATGCACTAGTATATTATTAAAACAAGTATTTTATAAGCTATGAGAAGTCCTATACTAAAGAAAATTGCTTATGGTTTAGCTCAGGGCTTCCCAAACATCTTTAGTCATGGAAACTTTTCTTCCACATGTTAACATCTTGCTCCTTAGCACACATTGGGGATCACTGCACAAGTATATTAAACTGCTAACTGCGTTACCTCTCAATTTTCAGCATATTCCTAACACTTCAATTGTATAAAGTGTAACTCCATGACTTCATGCAAGAACAGGTAGAGGGTTGGTCAATTCACTATTTATTTAATACCCCGTAAAATTTTATAATCTAATCCTTAGAAAATAAAAAGCACTCCACAAGCAAAGGCCAATTAGTTTCTACATCTGTGAAGTTATGTGAGGCATAATTTTAGCTATAGATGAAGACACTAAAGTTTAATCACTCATCTCCAATCACACTCTGAGCTTCTAAGTTGTATACAGACTACAATTTCCTTTGCCCAGAACTGAATTCATTATTCAGTAAATAGGTACTAAAACCACAGGAGATTTTAGGAAGTGCCCATATTTGAATATCTAGGTGATTTCCATGCAACAGCAGTAACTGCATTTTCTGAATCCTCTACAATGCGCTGGACTGTTAGAAGGAAGAAACCAAAACTTGCATATGCAGAGCTCAGAATGAGCATCAACCTGCAACTGAGTTGGCAGTAATTCCAAATATACTGATATTTCAACCAAGAAACACCCAGGGAGCTTGAACATCACTTCTTTTATAAAAACTTTTCCTAACCTTCCATGAAAAACTCTCCATCCTCTCTTCTGTCTCCTTGTAGCTTAAAACACCTGTAACATATCTATGTGTTTGTTCTCTTTCAGATAGCTCTTTTAAATAGGAGGCTGTGGCCTCTTCCTTTTTCTAACTACACTGCTCAATATGGTATCTGGGATACAGAAGAGGAAAGGGCAAAGGATTTGGAGTAAAGACCCAGTTTCAGATCCTGTCTTCGTAACTTACTAGCTGTGAAATCTTAGATAAATCATATAACTTCTCCAAGCTACAATTAAACACTGGACATGACATCACCAATTTTGCAGGACCACTACGACAATTAAATGAATGAATACATTTAAAGCAGCTTAATTTTTTAAAATAAGTTTTTACATTCTTTTTTTAAACATTTATTTATTTTATTATTTTTTTGGCTGTGTCAGGTCTTAGCTGCGGCCTGCGAGGTCTTCGTTGAGGCATGCGGGATCTTTCATTGCAGCATGTGGGTTCTTTGTTGCAGTGTCGGGCTTCTGTCTAGTTGTGGCGTGCGGGTTTTCTCTCTCTAGTTGCGACACGTGGGTCCCAGGGTGCATGGGCTCTGCAGTTGTGGAGCGCAGGCTCCAAAGCACATGGGCTCTGCACTTTGCGGCATGAAGGCTCTCTAGTTGTGGCGCAGGAGCTCAGTAGTCATGGCACGTGGGCTTAGTTGCCCCATGGCATGTGGGATCTTAGTTCCCCGACCAGGGATCGAACCCGCGTCCCCTGCAATTGGAAGGCGGATCCTTTACCACTGGACCACCAGGGAAGCCCCTAAAGCAGCTTAGTTTTAAGGTAGCTCTCACACAGCAAATGCGCAGTATAGGAAATGACAGCTTAAAAATGCTCAATGAATGAAGGACTATATGTATATGCATTTATACGTATACATATACACACACATATAGATAATCATCACTTTATCCCTGTCTTAGTCCATTTAGTCTACTATAACAAAATACCACAGACTGGGTGGCTTATAAACCACAAAAATTTATTTCTCACAGTTTTGATGGCCAGAAGTCCAAGATCAGGGTGTCAGCATTGTCAGGCCCTCTTCCAGGTTTCTGACTGGCCACTTCTCACTACCTCCTCATATGGTGGAAGGGATTAGGGAGCTCTACGGGATCTTTTTCCTAAAGGCACTAACCCCAGTAATGAGGGTGGAACCCTGAAGACCTAATCACCTCTCAGATGCCTCACCTCCTAAAGACCATCACATTGCACATTAAGATTTCAACTTATGAATCTGGGAGGACACATTCAGACCATAGCAATCTCCCTGCCATACTTCTACTAATCCATAAAGGGTCAGATTAAAACAGTACCTCCTCATGCTTACTTGCTTTCATTTTTCTTTCTCTCTCTCACTAGACTGTGAGTTACTCAAGAATATGGATCATGTCTTGGTCATCCTTGAATCCCGAGAATCTAACAAAGAACCTGGGACATAACAGGTTTACTAATAAATGTTTATGATCTTAAATAATGATACTGAAACGAGAGAAAAATCTTGTTCTTATTGCAAGGAGCAACTGTTCTCAGTATTAAAGAAAGGGATTGACCCATCATCTTTATTTGGTGCAACAAATCTAAAAGATTTTAAACTACAGCAAAAGAAGTAACAGATGGATTGGGGAGATTTCCTAACCCTGACACCAAAATTTCCTTTTCAACCTCAGGCCCTTTAACTCCTAGAGGAAAACATAGGCAATACACTCTCTGACATAAATCGCAGCAATATCTTTTTCGATCCATCTCCCAGAATAATGGAAATAAAAACAGAAATAAACAAATGGGACCTAATTAAACTCAAAAGCTTTTGCACAGCAAAGGAAATCATAAACAAAATGAAAAGACAACCCACAGATTGAGAGAAAATATTTGCAAATGATGTGACCAACAAGGGATTAGTCTCCAAAATTTACAAACAGCTCATGAGGCTTAATACCATCAAAACAAACAACCCAATCAAATAATGGGCAGAAGACCTAAACAGACATTTCTCCAAAGAAGAAATACAGATGGCCAAGAGGCACATGAAAAGATGCTAAACATCGCTAATTATCAGAGGAATGCAAATCAAAACTACAATGAGATATCACCTCACACCAGTCAAAATGGCTATCATCAAAAAATCCACACACAATAAATGCTAGAGAGGGTATGGAGAGAAGGGAACCCTTATACACTGTTGCTGGGAATGTAAATTGGTACAGCCACTATGGAAACAGTATGGAAGTTCCTTAAAAAGCTAAAAATAGAGCTACCATATGACCCTGCAATCCCACTCCTGGGCATATATTCAGAGAAAAGCATGGCCCGAAAGGATACATGCACCCCAATGTTCACTGCAGCACTGTTTACAATAGCCAAGATATGGAAGCAACTTAAATGTCCTTCAACAGAGGAATGGATAAAGATGTGGTATATATATATATATATATATATATATATATATACACATATATATATATATATACATACAATGGAATATTACTCAGCCATTAAAAAGAATAAAATAATGTCATTTGCAGCAACACAGATGGACCGAGAGAGAGATTGTCATACTGAGTGAAGTAAGTCAGACAGAAAAAGACAAATACTGTATGATGTGGAATCTAAAAAGAAATGATACAAATGAACCTATTTACAAAACAGAAACAGACTCACAGACTTAGAGAATGAACTTATGGTTACCAGGGGGGAAAGATAAGGGGAAGGGATAGTCAGGAAGTTTGGGATCGACACGTACACACTAATATATTTTAAATGGATAACCAACAAGGACCTACTGTATAGCACAGGGAACTCTGCTCAATGTTATATGGCAGCCTGGATGGGAGGGGAGTTTGGGGGAGAATGGATACATGCTATGTATGGCTGAGTCCCTTTGCTGTGCACCTGAAACTATCACAACGTTGTTAATCGGCTATACTCCAATATAAAATAAAAAGTTAGCTGACCCGGAATCGCTGGGGAGGGGTGGCGGCGGCGGTGCGACGCTCACCTTGGTGAGCAGAGGCGCGGGCTGCTGGCGCCATGGTCTTCCTCACGGCGCAGCTCTGGCTGCGGAACCGCATCACCGACAGCTACTGGCGGGTCCAAGAGGTGCTGAAGCACGCGCGGCACTTCCGGGAGAGGAAGAATCGGTGCTACCGGCTGGCCATCAGGGCTGTGACGCGAGCGTTCGTGCAGTGCACCCGAGCCCGCAGGCTGAAGAAGAGGAACCTGCGGACGCTCTGGATCAGTCGAGTTACAGCTGCTTCCCAGGAACACGGCCTGAAGTATCCAGCATTCATCCTCAACTTAAGTGCCAGGTGGAGCTCAACAGGCAAGTACTTGCAGATCTAGCCATCTACGAACCAGAGACTTAAATCTTTGGCTGCTTTGGCCAAAAGGAGGCGACAGGAAGGATTTGCTGCTGCCTTGCGGGATGGGAAGGAGCCCGAAGGCATTTTTTCCAGGGTGGCACAGCACCTCTGAGGGGGATGCTGACACCCACTGACTGCCGTTTGAGGCTGAGCATCTTAGGAAGTTTTTTTCTTCCCCCATGTGATGATTATACTAAAATAGGGACTAAGAGTTACTTGTCAACAATGAGTAAGTTTGATTTGCATTTGTGTTAATTTACATTTCAGTAACAGGCCTGAGAGAAAAGGCCTTATCTTGCCTCTTTTGGCACAGGTTCAGAAATCTCACATGGATTGTGTAAATAAAATTTGTGTGGAACGCAAAAAAAAAAGAAAGTTAAATAAATAAATAGGTCAATCAAAGCAAGACATCTCAGTCAAAGCAAGCCTACTCCTCCCATTGGGGGAGGGGAGGGGAGGGAGGAGGTAGCTCTTATTTTTCGTTTTATTTAGTTATTTGTAATAACTAAATAGGTTGCGGTTTCCTCCCATAGTTTAGAGCAATTTAACTATACTTTAAAAACTAATAAGCACTTCCTTGTAGTAATAGGATTTTTTTTTCCACCAAAGTGGAGAATTTCCCTGGCATCTATTTCAAAACCACAGCTCATTATAAAGAGCGCAACAAAAGATCAAGTCTGCAGTCTTGACAGTAATGGAACAATCTTTACATCAGATACAGATCTCAAGTTAACAGTAGAGCAAAGATTCACCTACAACTCCTATAGTCCATCATTTGCCTGCAAATATGAAGCAGTAACACAATAGGTATCAACTCAGTGACACAGCAGTTTTACTGGTCTAAATGCTTTGAAATTAAACTCTTACAATAAAGCCAGCCTGACTAGGAAAAAAAGACAAAGTTAAAATCAGATGGAGCCTACTCATCCTTATCTCATACACTTAACTGAACTTTCTTTTTCTTACCAGTCATCCCTAGAGAATTAATTCAAGGGTCATTTTTCCTCAGGAAGCTTCACTGATATCCTGAGCTATGTTAAGGATGCCTTCTCCATGTTCACACAGAACACTAAAATGTGTCTCTATTTTACAATGCGCCATGAGATTCTCAAAGGCAAGGACTGTTTCAAGCCATCACTGCATCTCCAGAACCTAGCAGAAGGCCTAGGTCAGAACACATCCTCAACAAAAGTTTGTTGAGCTAAACTGATAAAGGACTCCAGGTCAAAAACGGTAAAGTAAAAGCAAACATTTTGACAACATTTACTAAATTTATATTCTGACCTTATACAAATAGGCCCTGTCATAATAGATACAGAAGCATAGTACATACTATACATGCAGAGTTGTAGCTAAGTACATAAGATGGAAATACCTCCTGTAATGTTCTTAAAAATGTATACAATTTTTTCTTTACTGACCTTTTTACCTCTAGTTCTTAATCTATTTTGAGCCTCTGATAATCTGAAAGACATTATGAACCTTCTCTCTAGAGACATAATATTTTGCATACAGGAATTCAGGGAAGTGCTAAAACCTCATAAACCCAGAAAAAGAACTCCTGCCCTAGTCTGTCTCCCTTCTCTCAGGCTATCATGAGAACATTCGTTTTCTCCTGAAATCTTCTAAGAGCTCCACATTTATTTTCTAATCCTTTAGATGTATTGTTTTGGATAAAAACGCACAGATGTTAGGATGATAAGTATAGGTCTTTTATTCAATTAAAAACATCTACAGGGCTTCCCTGGTGGTGCAGTGGTTGAGAGTCCGCCTGCCGGTGCAGGGGACACGGGTTCGTGCCCCGGTCCGGGAAGATCCCACATGCCGCAGAGCGGCTAGGCCCATGAGCCATGGCCGCTGAGCCTGTGCGTCCGGAGCCTGTGCTCCGCAACGGGAGAGGCCACAACAGTGAGAGGCTCGTGTACCACAAAAAAACAACAACAAAAATAACATCTACAGTTTGTATTCTACGGTTTATTCTTTTTCTATTAAATAGTAACTCTAATAGAAAGCTTTGTTCATATTTGTACAATAATTTATATTAAAGTTCAAAACCACGGCATTTATAAGAAAGTCAATGCATTAAATTAATAGTTTTACGAAAAGAAGAAGCCCATGTTAATGCCTATAAAAACTGATAAAGTGTCCTGGAAAACAGGAAAAGCCATTTCTTTTATTACTGGAACTGGAGGAATATATTAGAAACATGAATACAAAAGTTATAAATCATTTTTCTCCTATAAATCTAATTTCAAATGCAGCTAACTGGTTTTTGTTTGTTGCTTTTTTGTTTTTTAATAAAACTGAGATAATTCCTGATTTGGAGATAAATTTTAACCAATGAATAATTCAGGTCAAAGGAATTAAAGTTTAAATGAGATTTGCTAAAGCACACTCTAGAAGCATAACCTGAATAATCTGGAATATCAGTGAGGACTGATAATAATAAATAAAAGCTCCTTGCAGCTCAAATTTACATTAATCTGTACTTTTATAAATATTAGAGTTATTGAACTCTGTTTGGTGGAAAAGCACTCTTAGACTCACTACCTACTAATACATCGCAGTAACAAAGAACTCAAAAACCATTAAGTAGTTTAACACAGTGATATAATTTCCTTTCTCTTAGAGACACCACAAAACTGTGGATGCTTAACAGAACATGGCAATAAAATGGATCAGTACCTATAAGAAGACTATTCTGAAGAGTGACGGTTAAAGATGGTGGGCTGAAAACACACATTAGCTTCCACTCCCTACTCAAAGTGATAATAAAGTGAATTTTTAAAAAAATCAATCCCATAAGGATAAAGAGAATAAAAGAGGAGAAAACAATTTTCGGAATTAGAAAGTCGATGAATAAATAACTGAATTAACATACCTAAGGAAGGATTTCCCTGGTGGTGCAGTGGTTAAGAATCCACCTGCCAATGCAGGGGACACGGGTTCGAGCCCTGGACCAGGAAGATCCCACATGCCGTGGAGCAACTAAGCCTGTGTGCCACAACTGCTGAAGCCCACAAGCCTAGAGCCTGTGTTGCACAACAAGAGAAGCCACAGCAATGAGAAGCCTGTGCAGTGCAAAGAAGAGTATCCCCCAATCTCTGCAACTAAAGAAAGCCCGTGCACAGCAACGAAGACCCAATGCAGCCAAAGATAAATAAATTAATTACTTAATTTTTAAAAACCCACACATATCTAAGGAAACTTAACCCTAAACTTGGAAGCAACCCAATTTATACAACAGATCCTATAAAAGATTCAGGAATCAGTACAAGTAGGATACTCTGTAAGTAGGAGTGAAGATGGAACAAGACTTCCACAGTCTGTTTAAGAAGCAGTTACACACCCAGACCCCCTCTACAATCTACACAGTAGGCTTCTGTACTACCTCCCATCCTGAGAAAAGACTAGAAGCTAAAGGTTTATTTTATGAAAAGGGAAAAACAGAGAGGGTGTCTGCCTTGGGAGATACAGTCACAGGCACAGTTGCAGGCAGATGTACCATATTTAACACTGGGTGATTAGATGAGTTTAAAAAATCAATGTTGAGACCCCTAGCCTTTTCCCCCAGCAGGATCCCCAGAACCTTGCAGTCGGGATAATAATCTCCAAGCAAAGACCAATTGTGCCTTTTTTGGTTTTTTTTGGCAAATCTGACCCCACCACATAAAGACCTAGAAAGTAATTTATCCTAGGGGTTCTTCAAGGTAACAGCCTAGCCATATCACCCTTCAGCAAATCCCACAGTTGACATGCCCACCACACACATGCACAGAGTTCCAATTCACTTTTCCGTTGTCCTACTTGTAAATAAAAGCAGAAAGCAAAAGGGTTACCAGGTCTTGAGGGAAGCCTCTAATGTGAAACAAGACATCAAAATAGACAGAAAAAAGCAACTAAAAGGATAAACAATGGCAAAGAATAAAAATGCCCCCCTAAAATTAATATCCTCAGTGATAGGAAAAAAATATTGCTTCATGAAATGAGAAATGAATACTATATATAAAAAAGAAAAGAAGGGCTTCCCTTCTTTTCGCACCACTTCCGGTGCAGTGGTTGAGAGTCCGCCTGCCGATGCAGGGGACACGTGTTCGTGCCCCGGTCCGGGAAGATCCCACATGCCGCGAAGTGGCTGGGCCCGTGAGCCATGGCCGCTGAGCCTGCGCCTCCGGAGCCTGTGCTCCGCAACGCGAGAGGCCACAACAGTGAGAGGCCCGCGTACCGCAAAAAAAAAAAAAAGAAAAAGAAAAAAGAAAAGAAGACCCTTGAAAATTTTTTAAATGGTAGCAGAAATGAAAACCGTAATAGAAAGAATAGAATACAAAACTGAAGTAATCTCTCAGAACACAAAGCATAAAAAACAAAGAAAGAGATGTAAGAGAAAAATATCAAGGATCTGTCCAGGAGGCCCAATACCCAAGAAATAAGAATTCCAGAAATATATAACAGGAAAACAAGGAAATATTTTATCAAGAAAATACTTTATCAAGGAAATAAACCAGGAAGTTTTCACAGAATTGAAAATGCCTTTTTATTTATTTATTTTTAAATTCTTCTCAAGTCCTTCCTCCCTCCCCCTCCCTCCCCC
>NW_006770403.1:325111-371991 GCF_000442215.2 Lipotes vexillifer | reverse complement strand
TCCCTCCCTCCTCCCCCTCCCTCTCTCTCTCTCTCTCTCTCTCCCTCTCTCTCTTTCTCTCTCTTTCTTTCTTAGCTGCAGCATGCATGTGGGATCTACTTCCCTGACCTGGGATGGAACCCAGGCCCCCTGCATTAGGAGTGCAGAGTCTTAACCACTGCACCACCAGGGAAGTCCCCAAAATGCCTTTTTTAGACTGAAAGAGAGACCACCAACTCAGTGGATGAAAACAGACCCACAACCAAAGATGCAATCATGAAATCTCAGAACAAAGAGAAGAACTTAAAATAGTCCAGAGGAAAAAACAAGTTTCATACAAAGTATCAGAAATCAGAAAGGCATCTGGACTTCTCAATAACAAGTAGAACACCTCATCCATATAAATTAAAATTAAAATTCTGTGGGAAAATTTACAGCCTAGAACTTAATACGTTGACATAACGTCAAGCAAGTATGAAGGTAGAATATATTTCTAGACACATGAGGTCTCGAAATATTAACATTCCACTTACTGTTTTTAGTTAGCTTTTAGACAGTATGCCCCAAATAAGGGAGTAAACCAAGAGACAGGAAGTGAGACCCAAGAAAAGAAGAAATCCAACCAAAAACCATGCAAAGGGAATCCCCAGAAAGAAGGTGAAGGTAGATTCCAAAAATAACAGCTACACAACAAGACTAAGAAGATAAAGTGAGAGAATCTGAATGTATCTGAAGGTTAACTGAGGGAATGTTTGGGGATTAAAAAAAGTATTGACTACACAGAAAATAAAACAAAAAATTTCCAGAAACACATGAAGTCGTTCAGGAAAGGAAAAATAAAATTGCAGTACATACTTGGCTCAACTGTCAACAGTGTTTATATAGTATTAACTGCTATACTGAGAAGCAGGCAGGATGGGATGTGTGTGTGTATATATATATATATATATATATATATATATATATGGTATGGGAGGGGGTGATAGTCTCTTCTTCCATAATAAGAATTCAATAGTTAATGCCTAGAAATGAAAAAATCAATATGTAACAATATAAACTAGTTAGAGATAAGAAATTAAAAATCAGGTAAAAGAGCTCAAATGGCTGTAACTAGAAGCAAGAAAAGAGGGATTGTTTTTATGACAAGCTTTATAAAACTATTTGACTCTAAATTAAATCATGTACATGTATAATACTGACAAAAATTAAAACTAAAACTTAAAAAGTTTGAAAGCTTAATAAAAAAGTTTGAATGTTTACCAAAACATGGCAATAAAATTGGGTTATTTACAGAAATGTTAATGAACTGCTCTATCTTTAAAATCTAAACATACTGTGCAATATATTTCTGACCCCAGTATTATTTACAGTATACTATGGACAAGTAAGCCAAAATCACCTATATATATGCAGACTTGTCCTAATGGTTTATTAGCTGGTGGCTGCTATTGCTACCATCCTTAGCTCTATTATCAAAATTGTTTCAAAAACATACATTCACCTTAGAAACTTGCCAGATTCAATCAGTTTGATATACCAATGGTCCCTGAGGAAACCAAAAGCCATCAGTTAAATACACATCAAGTTGAAATTTGTAAAAGTAGCATGCAGCACAGGGTAGTGGGAAAACACTGATGCTGACTGGACCTAGGGCCCGGGAATCACAGAGTACCTCTACTACTTGAGAGACCTTGACTTGATTACTTATTACTTAGCCTCTCTGGAGACTTATTTGCCTCATCTGAAAATGAAGAAAGCATTATGCTGCAGAGTTGTTTCAAGGATTAGAAACCAGTAAGTAAAATACTACTGCAAAGCCTGGCACAAGGCTCAATAAAAGCCATCTACCGTTATTATTTAACTTAAGCATTATCTACTTCATAAGGAATAGGAGAAACCTTGATTTTACCGTTGGGTACTCTAGGCTGGAATCCCTAATTTGCCTTGTATTAGCTGGGTGACTTTGGGTAAGTTACTTAATCGCTCTGATTCCAAAAAAGAGAAATCATATCACGTACCATGTGGAATGGTTCTGAAAACCAAATGATATGTATAGAAAAACAGAGAATAAGCTGGTGCACAATCAGTGCTCAATAATTGATACCAGTTAAATATATCTGTACCATCTCTTTATCCTTCATAGTGAAGGTCCATCATAGACATAAGCTTTGTTATAGCTACACACTGTCCAGGCCTCTCACTGCTGTGGCCTCTCCCGTTGCAGAGCACAGGCTCCGGACGCGCAGGCTCAGCGGTCATGGCTCACAGGCCCAGCCGCTCCGCGGCATGTGGGACCCTCCCGGACCGGGGTATGAACCCGTGTCCCCTGCATCGGCAGGTGGACTCTCAACCACTGCGCCACCAGGGAAGCCCCACACTGTCCTTTTTTAATAAGCAATTGTAGAAAGTGTGAAGTCATGTAATGTCAAAACATACAACTAAAATAGTAAGACACTTGGAATTCTTGGTATAATCAAGATTAGTCTCATTAGAATGTTTATATAACTAAGTGTAGCCTTGGAAAATCACAAGATCCCAGAGTCTCAACTGGTTCATCTAAAAATAAGAGGTTGGAACAAAATCTTCTCTATTCCTAAAAATCACTAAATGTAAATTATTTCTCCAGAGATTTCATCTCATTCTTACCAATCCCACAAGCCACCATAAATCTTTTCAAACACCATAAGGAAGAAACACTGAATGTTGTCAAATATAAAACTGTCTTTTTTAGAAATAAGAAAACGAGGCACAAAAGTACAATTTTACCCAACTTACACACTCCAGATCACAAGAATAACTGAATTCTTCTCTAAAGGAACTGAGGGAAAATATTTCTTTTAATCAAGATTGTTTCATTCACCCTTTCTGTTCAGAAGCAAGGATTTCCATATTTCAGACCACCAATGGTTTAAGCATGAGCTTATGGTGCCCAAGCATAGGACAAATCATGATGCTTCTAAAGGAAGGCTAAAAACAATAACGGCTGGTAGATATCAGTGTGATGTCAAGAAAGTCCCTGTGAAAATAATACACAGATGCAGCCAAACCTGAGAATACATGGCCAAGAAAGGGCTGTATAAAACTCCAGGAAAGATGCAAGTTAAAAAAAAAAAAAGCCCCTTTAATCCTAATACAGTCAAATGTAAAAGTGACATCTCACATTATCTGAGATTCAGTAATGCTCCCCAGTACCTGGAAAGGGCTTCAACTGTGACTATTTAAAAGTGAGAGAGAATAACACAAATGAGTGAAAACCATAAAAGAGGAGAAGAAAGTAAAAAACGCATAAAACTAAATGAAAAAACCTTCCCCTCTTCTCTCCAGTTTCTTTTTGAACTAAGTGAAATGTAAATATCAGAACTGCCATAAAAAGAACAAATTCATTAAGGCTAGCAGGGTTCCTCACACACACAAGTATGCAAAGTATTTACTGATAAAGTAATAGTGTTCTGAGTTTTTATAACACATAACTTACCCATGCTTATTATAGTTTGACCTGTAAGTGCTCAAAAACAACAAGCATATCAAAAAGGCATATTCTTCAGATTCATAAGCAATTAGACACTACTATTCACTCAAAGTTTGGGGAGAAGATTCTCCACTTTGAAATAATCCAGAAAGAAAACCCCTGGTGAAGCTCTCTATCAAACTCCATGAGAAAGACAATAAATGTGTTGAGAGTAACAAGTGAAAAGCAGTTTTACATCTACCTCCAGAATCTATAGGTCATTTTTACAGCTCCAGGTATGCCATCTGCCTCCCAAACATGTTTATCATTTGCATTAAATTATCAGTTTCCTATCCGCATTAAAATATCAGAAAGATAACTTAGAAACAAAAAATCCGATTGGAGTTAAATACCTCATTTTGTAAAATCCGCCTCTACAGATAATCTGTGCCTATTTTGGAGAAAAGTAATATTTTCCTAGCAAGTTATTAAAGAATTTTAAAATTATATTCTACAGTTACTTTTCATGACTATTAATTTTTAAATTTCACTTATTAAAAAATTACATTCTCAATTTTAACATAAAAGATATAATTTTCCCCTTTTAAACTGAAAGAGAAAAAAGGATGATGACAATAAAAGCAAACACCCTAACTATGCAATTAGAAATAAAGGGAACATACAGCTCAACAACAAAAAATCAAACAACCCAATCAAAAATGGGCAGAAGACTCAAACAGACATTTCAAAGAAGATATACAGATGGCCAATACACACATGAAAAGATACCCAACATCACTAATTATTAGAGAAATGCAAATCAAAACTACAATGAGATACCACCTCACACAGGTCAGAATGGCTGACATTAAAAAGTCTACAAATAGCAAATGGTGGAGAGGGTGTGCAGAAAAGAGAACCCTCCTACACAGTTGGTAGGAATGTAAATTGGTGCAGCTTCTATGGAAAAGAGTACAGAGGTTCCTCAAAAAACTAAAAATAGACTTGCCATATGATCCAGCAATCCCACTCCTGGGCATATATTTGGAGAAGACTATAATTCAAAAAGATACGTGTACCCTAATGTTCACTGCAGCACTATTTACAATAGCCAAGACATGGAAACAACCTAAATGTCCATCAACAGATGAATGGACAAAGAAAATATGGGGTGTGTGTGTGTGCATACACACACAAACACACACACACACACACACACACACAAAATGGAATACTACTCAGCCATAGAAAAGAATGAAATAATGCCATTTGTAGCAACATGCCTGGACCCAGAGATTATCATACTAAGTGAAGTAAGTCAGAAAGAGAAAGACAAATACAATATGATATCACTTGTATGTGGAATCTAAAATATGACACAAATGAACTTACTTACAAAACATAAACAGACTCACAGACATAGAAAACGAACTTATGCTTACCAAAGGGGGAAACGGGTGGAGGAGTGATAAATTAGGGGTTTGGGATTAGCAGACACAAACTACTATATATAAAACAGATAACAAGGTCCTACTACTGTATAGCACAGGGAGCTATATTCAGTAACCTGTAATAAACCATAATGGAAAAGAATATGAAAAAGAATATATGTATGTATAACTGAATCACTTTGCTGTGTATCAGAAACTAACACAGCACTGTAATCAACTATACTTCAATAAAAAAAGAAAGGAAGAGGGACTTCCCTGGCGGTCCAGTGGTTAAGACTCCGTGCTTCCAATGCAGGGGGTGTGGGTTTGATCCCTGGTTGGGGAACTAAGATCCCACATGCTGCGTGGCGTGGCCAAAATATTTACAAAAAAAAAAAAGAGAGAAGGAAGGAAAAGAGAGAAAGAGGACAGAAATTCTTTGGAAGAATCTTTACTATTAACCTGTTTACTTGGTTATATGTACAGACATATTTACATATATGTATATGTTTATATATATTTACACATATACATATATACTTATATATATATATTTGAAGCCCAAGAAGCTCTCACAATTATTATTCCTAGCTGTGCGATGCTGGTGGAGATGCAGGGATATGAGCACTCACGTTCACTGCTACCGGAACACAATTTACAGTGGCAGGTAGGGAATGTGCCTGGCATATATCGATTCTTGAAAAAAGGGTAAAACAACAAGGTCTCTACAAAATTGTAAAATAAAGATCCAATAAATAGGTGTTCCAAACCTTTCTGTGCACAACAGCCACCTATTTCTAGCTCCCCAAAAGTCTTTGGGAGGGAAAAATTAGAGCAGAATGAAGGTAATCACTCATATCTCCTCCACCTACCACCATGTAAATACTTGAAAATGTCACTGACTTGTTAAAAAAAATTTTTTTTACTTCTAATTTATCTCTCCCCGCACCTCCCCGCCCCATCCCCTTTGGTAAGCGTAAGTTTGTTTTCTAAGTCTGTTGAGTCTATTTCTGTTTTGTAAGTAATTCATTTGTACCATTTTTTTAGATTCCACATGTGATACCACATAAAAAAAATTTTATTACCAAGTATGTAATATATAACAGGCACTATGCTAGATGGCAGAGATTTAAAAATAATTTTTGAAACTGCTGCATCTTCAAAGAGGTCACATACTATGATGAGGAAGAAAGGCCTGAAAACTGACAAGTACAATATCTTTTTGATACGAGCTACAATAAGGACTATGGAGGTCACTGAAATGGTACCGAACAAATTGGGAAGGGGACAGAGGTCAGGGAAAAAGAGTTGGCTCCTGAACTAAAGAAATGGAGGTGGGATGGAGAAGGGCTCCAGCCAGAACAACAGGATCAGCACTTTAAAAAGCAGGCAGAAGTGGGAAAAACGCATGTTGAAAGAAATGCAAATAAAATGGCTAAGCTCAGTGCAGGCAATACATGGAAGGAAGGAGCAGATGAGGCTGGAGTGTTAGCAAACACCATTATCATGGGGGCTCCCTATGCCTTGGGACTCTGCCAATCACTTCCAGCCCATTCTAATCCCTACCTGAGAAGCCGAAGTAAACTGCGGGGAAGAAAGTGGGCCAAAGGATTCCAGCCGCCTCCTTTCCCTATTAAAAAACACGATGCTGGAGTGGAGCAATAGTGACAACAGTGCAAAATTAAGCAGGGCAGGCCCCCAAATTCATCCAAATTCATATTTTAGGCCTCTGCCTAAAAATACAGAAGCACATATTTGCAAAATTTCTGCTATTTTGAATACATGAATATACCAGACACATAACTTTTATAAATACCGAATGCAACTATTTCACACCTACACCCAAAGAAGTTTGTATTCTCACTGGAATATCAATAATCTTTAACCTTCATTAGCCAGTGGACTTAAAACTAATGAGTTTACAACAATTTTATTGTAGAGTACATCCATGTAATATGCTGGTCTCCAATTTTAAGATTCTTGAGGACAGAGACCACATCTTATTATTTTCTGAATCCCTACCTTTCTCCTCCTACCACCAGCACCTAATAACACTTTGCTTATACACAGGAGACTCCAATAAATATTTATTATATTATGCAGCAATACCATGCATTTGTTAACACAGCTAAACAACATTTGAATTCAGAAAGAGTTTACATCCTGGGCTTGGGAATTTCATGAGCAAGGATACTAACAGTGTTTGCACAGGACCCTCTGGTTGTTGAAAACCTCCATATACATTCTCTCATTTAATTCTTGCAGTTACCCAACAGAATAGGCATTCCTTTCCTCCCAGTAAACAGAGGAAACAGAAGAAATTAAGTGACGTGCCCAAGGTCACATGGCTAGTGACAGACCAAAGACTCTGAAAGCCAGGTGTCCTCACTCACAGGCCACTGTTCTTTCCATGACAACCTTCAGTCTATCAAAAATATTTACATATTGAGGACATACTTGCCAAGCAAGGTACTAACATGCTGGGAAATAAAACAGTGAACAAACCTTATGAAACTTACAGTCCAGGAAGGGGGAAAAGACCTTTAATAATAATTATAACTAATTACAAGTGTGCAAAGACAACCAGAGAACCTAACCTTGAGGGCTGTTAAAGAAAATTTTAAAAAAATTCACTGACATTTGTTAAAGATGGTAAGGCAGATTTTATTCAGGAACAATGAGGTAGATATAGGGACTACTGCAATGGGATTTTACAGTATGGGAGAGAGACGGAGTTCAACTCCAAATACAGCATGGACAAGAGGGAATGTATAACGAAGAAGCAGGGTGCGGGGGTGAGTGGATAGAAAAATTACTAAGAGGAAATATCAGGGGGGAAAGGGGACGGGACGGGGGGTGTTGTGTTTCTGGTTAAACTGACCTAACAGGATTCTTTTTTTTTTAATAAATTTATTTATTTTATTTATTTATTTTTGGCTGTGTTGGGTCGTCATTGCTGTGCACGGGCTTTCTCTAGCTGTGGCGAGCAGGGGCTACTCTTCGTGGCGGTGCGCAGGCTTCTCGGTGCGGTGGCTTCTCTTGTTGCCGAGCACGGGCTCTAGGCGCGCAGGCTTCAGTAGTTGTGGCACGTGGGCTCAGTTGTTGTGGCTTGCGGGCTCTAGAGCGCAGGCTCAGCAGTTGCGGTGCACAGGCTTAGTTGCTCCGCGGCATGTGGGATCTTCCAGGACCAGGGCTCAAACCCATGTCCCCTGCATTGGCAGGCAGATTCTTAACCACTGCGCCACCAGGGAAGCCCCTGACCTAACAGGATTCTTGCTGAAGACAGGAAGGGGTGATCCATACATCACCTGAGGGATGGTGGCGGAGGAGGAAGCTGATCAGATGTTGATGGTGGTAGGGGATTGTGGTTAACCTGACTAGCAGGGTTCTTGCTAAAACTAGACTTTACAAGGAAGTGCACAGACGGACCTATTAGAAAGTTCAAGACCTGACCAAAGTTTGGTCAGGCAAAGAATCTTTGTCAGGGCCTCACAGAGTCTCTCAAAGACAGAGGTAGTATTATACTGAATCCCAAGGATTTTTTTATTCTCCTTTACCTTACTTTGAATTACTTAACTCAATACACAGGTATCCATCGACTTACTATTGTCTAAAGCTTCTAAAACTTGAAGGTGCTCTTTAAAGTAAGGGATCTTATTAAAATGCATTCTATTTCAAGGATTGGAGTCTGAAATCTTGCATTTCTAACATGCTCCTAAGTGACGCCAAAGCTCCTCACTTTAAGTGTCTAAAGTAGACTTCTCAAGGGTTATAGTTATGGGAGTTCCCTCATGACCTAGTGGTTAGGATTCTATGCTTTCACTGCCATGGCCAGGGTTCAATGCCTGGTCGGGGAACTGAGATCCCACAAGCCATGCAGTGTGGCCAAAAAGAATCCAGAAATATACATATTTTAAATTAAAAAAAAAGAGTTATAGTTATGCATAGATATGATCTCCTCAGTCCTGGGGGTGGCCTTCTGTCACCAGAGGGTCAAGAGTAGCCTTTAGTCCCAACGGTGCTAAATAAAATGACAGTGATACTTTCTTAATACTGAATGACAAAAAAAAAAAAAAAAGGTTTAAAGTAAGGGATCTTATTAAAATGCATTCTATTTCAAGGATTGGAGTCTGAAATCTTGCATTTCTAACATGCTCCTAAGTGACGCCAAAGCTCCTCACTTTAAGTGTCTAAAGTAGACTTCTCAAGGGTTATAGTTATGGGAGTTCCCTCATGACCTAGTGGTTAGGATTCTATGCTTTCACTGCCATGGCCAGGGTTCAATGCCTGGTCGGGGAACTGAGATCCCACAAGCCATGCAGTGTGGCCAAAAAGAATCCAGAAATATACATATTTTAAATTAAAAAAAAAGAGTTATAGTTATGCATAGATATGATCTCCTCAGTCCTGGGGGTGGCCTTCTGTCACCAGAGGGTCAAGAGTAGCCTTTAGTCCCAACGGTGCTAAATAAAATGACAGTGATACTTTCTTAATACTGAAAAAAAAAAAAAAAAAAAAAAGGTAAAGATATCTCTAAAACCTACAGTTATCACGTGACAATACATTCCCAACAGCTTATAAACATGCTACCATTTGAGTAAAAGCTAAAATTTTTTCCCCGTTTTTATTTATTTATTTATAACATCTTTATTGGAATATAATTGCTTTACAATGTTGTGTTAGTTTCTGCTGTATAACAAAGTGAATCAGCTATACGTTTACATATATCCCCATATCCCCTCCCTCTTGGGTCTCCCTCCCACCCTCCCTATCCCATCCCTCTGGTGGTCACAAAGCATGGAGCTGATCTCCCTGTGCTATGCGGCTGCTCCCCACTAGCTATCTATTTTATATTTGGTAGTGTATGTATGTCCATGCCACTCTCTCACTTCATCCCAGCTTACCCTTCCCCCTCCCTGTGTGCTCAAGTCCATTCTCTACATCTGTGTCTTTATTCCTGTCCTGCCCCTAGGTTCATCAGTACTATTTTTTTTTTTAGATCCCACACATATGTGTCAGCATGTGGTATTTGTTTTTCTCTTTCTGACTTACTTCACTCTGTATGACAGACTCTAGGTCCATCCACCTCACTATAAATAACTCAATTTCGTTTCTTTTTATGGCTGAGTAATATTCCATTGTATACATGTGCCACATCTTCTTTATCCATTCATCTGTTCATGGACACTTGGGTTGCTTCCATGCCCTGGCTATTGTAAACAGTGCTGCAATGAACATTGTGGTACATGACTCTTTTTGAATTATGGTTTTCTCAGGGTATATGTCCAGGAGTGGGACTGCTGGGTCATATGGTAGTTCTATTTTTAGTTTTTTAAAGAACCTCCATACTGTTCTCCATAGTGGCTGTATCAATTTACATTCCCACCAACAGTGCAAGAGGGTTCCCTTTTCTCCACACCCTCTCCAGCATTTATTGTTTGTAGATTTTTGATGATAGCCATTCTGACTGGTGTGAGGTGATACCTCCTTGTAGTTTTGATTTGCATTTCTCTAATGATTAGTGATGTTGAGCATCTTTCATGTGTTTGTTGGCAATCTGCATATCTTCTTTGGAGGAATGTCTATTTAGGTCTTCTGCCCATTTTTGGATTGGGTTGTTTGTTTTTTTGATACTGAGCTGCATGAACTGCTTGTAAATTTTGGAGATTAATCCTTTGTCAGTTGCAAATATTTTCTCCCATTCTGAGGGTTGTCTTTTCATCTTGTTTATGGTCTCCCTTGCTGTGCAAAAGCTTTTAAGTTTCATAAGGTCCCATTTGTTTATTTTTGTTTTTATTTCCATTTCTCTAGGAGATGGGTCAAAAAGGATCTTGCTGTGATTTGTGTCACAGAGTGTTCTGCCTATGTTTTCCTCTAAGAGTTTTATAGTGTCTGTCCTTACATTGAGGTCTTTAATCCATTTTGAGTTTATTTTTGTGCATCGTGTTAGGAAGGGTTCTAATTTAATTCTTTTACATGCAGCTGTCAAGTGTTCCCAGAACCACTTACTGAAGAGGCTGTCTTTTCTCCATTGTATATTCTCACCTCCTTTATCAAAGATAAGGTGACCAGGGCTTCCCTGGTGGCGCAGTGGTTGAGAGCCCACCTGCCAATGCAGGGGACGTGGGTTCGTGCCCCAGTCCGGGAAGATCCCACATGCCATGGAGCGACTGGGCCCGTGAGCCATGGCTGCTGAGCCTGCGCTTCCAGAGCCTGTGCTCCGCAACGGCAAAGGCCACAACAGTGAGACGCCCACGTACCGCAAAAAAAAAAGATAAGGTGACCATATGTCCATGGGTTTATCTCTGGGCTTTCTACCCTGTTCCACTGATCTATATGTCTGTTTTTGTGCCAGTACCATACTGTATTGATTACTGTAGCTTCGTAGTATAGTCTGAAGTCAGGGAGCCTGATTCCTCCAGCTCCGTTTTTCTTTCTCAAGATTGGCAAAAGCTAAAATTAATACAGCTCAACTGAGGAACATTTTGGTTCCCAAACGTCTAGCCACTTAGAATTGTACTTTTTGGTATAGTTTGGCTCTAACTACAATCTGAAAAAATTTTTTTTTATTTCAGTTCTTGATAACTTGCCATTTCCCAAATTAAACATTGACAAGGTTAACAAAGGACTGATTAAAAGCTTGAACGTTCTGACAAATAAGACCCCTTTGGGAGTCCTTAACAATAGAGAGGAAACACAAGCATCAGTCCTCAAAACAATGCTGTGTTCCGGTTGAGACTTCAGTTTTGACAAGTCGGTGTTATTCACTGACTCAAAAGTACAATTTCTAAGAGCTGAAAAGAAGAGAACCAGTTGAACATTTGGCAGGGTGTGGGGAAGCGTTAGGGAGAATGGAACCAGGCATACGTGAGTACAACCTATAACCAACAGGGAGTTTTTAAACAAAGAGCTATTTCATTAATTAAATCTAATGCTACAGGGCACCAGCAAACAAACAGATTCTCTAAAGAGAAGGTCATGCTGCTGCCCATCTGTGTAGAACATGATCTGGGCATCGAGATACCAGAAAAGTTGCCATAAAAGACTTTTACCCCTACTGTTTCCACTTTATTCTATGTTTATACTGAATACTAAGAAATTATTTAAGTTAAACCATTAACTATTTCTACAAAGAAACACACAAAAATTAACACCCAATACTATACTGAACTATTCTCATCAAATTTCAATTTGATAACAACAAGAGAACTTAGGGGAAAAAATAAAACAATAGTAGCAATAAAATAAGATTCAGTCTTTCCATTACAAATATTAATAAGGCTGCTTGACTATGAGGTACTTAGACTATTATCCAAATAATGTTTGTTTACCTTCAAGCTCCTGCTTTTAAGTTCTAACTTCAGAAAATCAAAGTAGCACCAATACATATGATAATAAACCTACAGAAATTGGCTATGATTTAGTAATCAGAAATGATGACTATGTTTATAAAAAATAATAACAGCTACAAGCAACCATCACACTGTTGAGATATTGACAATGAACTAGATATCACTGCTGCACATTGAGCTAGGCCTTTTATGTTCAGGATATCTAATCCTCCCAACATCTCTGAGGTATTGGTTCTAAACACAGGATTCATGGGGGAAAAAATTAGATTACTATCACATTCATACCACACATAGTGGAGTCTCAGACTACTTTCATCCTTAATATGGCCGAAGGAGGGGTCCACACATGCTCAGGAGAGGAGTAATGGTAGCTGGATGACAGCTGGAGGCCAAGCCACATGGAAGGTGGCCAGGCAGAGATAGAAGAATAGCTATATTTACAGAGGTCTGAACAAATAAGTATATTGAGGATAATGGGAGCAAGGTTTCTCACTGACAAAGGAGAAAGTGAAAAATACATAAAGGGATAAGACTAGGATGAACCCTGTGCTCAGAATTGCAGGAATTAGTGTGAACTCATTGGGTATATATGGATAGATAGAGAATAAAATATTTGGATGTAAATTTGTATGGGTATGTATTTTCTAGCATTGTCCAATGAGAGGGCCTGGGAGCAGCAAAACATATGTAGTAATAAGCACACCTATCATCTGGTTTCCAAATACTATTCATCACTGGCCAGAACCAAGGCCCTTAGAGAAATGGCCAGTTCCAGGACTGAGGCAGAGAAAGTATAAGATAAACCTGGGGGACTTCCCTGGTGGCACAGTGGTTAAGAATCTGCCTGCCAATGCAGGGAACACGGGTTCAAGCCCTGGTCTGGGAAGATCTCACATGCTGTGGAACAACTAAGCCCCTGCACCACAACTACTGAGCCTGTACTCTAGAGCCCGCGAGCCACAACTACTGAGCCCGTGATCCACAACCATTAAGCCTGTGTGCCACAACTACTGAAGCCCATGTGCCTAGAGCCCGTGCTCCACAACAAGAGAAGCTACCACATGAGAAGCCTGTGCACCGCAACGAAGAGTGGCCCCTGCTCACTTTAACTAGAAAAAACCCATACACAGCAACGAAGACCCAATGCAGCCAAAAATAAATTAATTAAATAAATAAATTTCTTAAAAAAAGATAAACCTGGAATATCTGATTGTGCCGGAAAGTAACAGAGTACTCAGAGAAAGACAGGAACAAATCAAAGGGACACAGAAGCCAGCCTGAACAGGACTCCAACTAGCTAAAACAGAGACAATTTGAGCACCAAAATAAATAATGATTACAGATTATAACTCATTAAATAAAATAGGAACCCATGAGTTCACACATACTAAAAAAATTAATGAATGGGAAGAAGAAGTGATCCCTTACAGTAAAAATGTCAAATAATAAATGTAAAAGCAATGACAGAATTAGAATATTGGCAAGCATCATAGTAGTAATATAGAGAAGAAATATCAATGAACACTCAAACTAGCAGGTGAAAATGGAAGGAGATGGTTACATAATCTCAAAATAGCGCCCGACAAAATATTAATCACAAAAAGAAAAATATGTAATAACTTTATACTGGAGAATCTTTATAGACACTTTAATCAAAGGAATCACCTCCAACAATGGACAAGCATACATTATGTGCACCTGATAAGATGCTGTAAGAAAAACATGTATCACACCTGTGATACTTGTGCCTCAGATGCACAACCAGGTCTCACCACAAGGAAACACCAGACAAACTCAAACTGAGAGATATTCTACAAAATGACTGGTCTGTAGTCCTCAAAGATATAAAAATCCTGAAAGTCAAGGAAAAACTAAGGTAATGTTTCAGTTTGAAGCAGGCAGCACACACAAAACTGGGTATGATACATGATTCCTGACTGGATCCTTTGGCTGAGGATGACATTATTGGATCAACTAATGAAACTAAATGGGTTCTCTGGATAAGGAATATATGGGAGTTCTTTGTGCTATTCTTTGCAGCTTTTCTAAAAATTTGAAAATGTTTCAAAATAAAACTTAAAAATCACTTCTGCAAGTGAACAGGTTTCACAGCTACACTTTAATTAAGCATGCTATAAAAGATGGCCTTAAGTTAGTTAATTGATACAAAACAAAAATGGAAGTTATATCCCTGAAATTAATGTTATACATCAATTATATCTCAATCTTTTAAAAAATGGAATGTTGGAAGAAAGGAGAGTTTAAAACTTCTCTACAGACTTAACATTCCTAATAGGTACCATTTTTCTTGTATTTTTCAAGAAGTAACACAAGTATTCTGCTTCAATACCTCCTAGTCAAATATACATTTGAAGACAAGTACTATATGTGCTTTCATATATCAGAAACTCCAAAGATACAAAAACTCTTCAAGTACATCAAGGAAAAAAAGTCGTTAATGGTAAAAGTAATCACATAATAATTATTTTGCACTCTGTAATGTAAAACAAAAGCAATCCTGTATCAGATGGTAAGAGTAAACTAAGGACAGCCAAGTATTGATATTTGCAATTCCCCAAACTAAAATTCTGAAAAGATGACCATATTTACTTCAACTTCCTCCCCCCCACCCCCGAAAAAGCATAACATATTAAATTGGTTGGTCAGATAACAAAATTGCAAAGATAATACTTGGTCAACAGCCACTCAAAGTGATGCTGTAGAAGTATACTGACATAAAAAATTCACAAGTGAAAAACCTGGTCTATGGACAGTAGGGATCCATTTGTGTATTTTTACATATGTACAAACAAAAACGTGACAGAAAAGATTAGGAAGTGATATCACAAAATACAATAGTTATCTCTGAAGGTGTGATTATGAGAGATTTTTATTTTCTTCCTTTTCTTAAAAGTATTTTGTGATTACTCCAACATGTGTATTATTCTGTCTTTTTTTTTAAACATCTTTATTGGAGTATAATTGCTTTACATTGTTGTTAGTTGCCGTTGTATAACAAAGTGAATCAACTAGTATTATTCTTACACTAAAAATAAAAGTCAAAAATAATCTTAAAGTATTATTTAAATTTAAAGGTTTCTATTTTCTCTTCCACCATTATATTCCTGATGACCCTTAGAAAGCAGTCCTCACAGTATGAGATATTAATACCTGGTCATGAAAGACTTCTCTTAAAAACAAGACCTATATGAATACCACCTTTTTATATAATTTTATCAATTAGATATAAGGTAATATGAGGTAGGTTCTCTGGATCTAGATTGCCAGGATTCAAATCCCAGCGACCCCACTGACTAGCTACATATTTTGAACAAATTATTTAACATCTCTTTGCCAGTTTCTTCATCTGTAAAAATGGGGTTCCTGCTAGTTATTAAATTGAGTTACTTATCTAAAGCATTTGGTGTCTGGCACATGGTAAGCACTTAGCAGGCTATTTTTATTATTAATTTCTTTTACAGGTGAGGATATTGAAGCACTAAAATCAGTTGAATCATCTGCCTGAAAACAAAGATGCTGGTATGGGGGGCGGGGTGGGGGGAGGTGTTTGGAGGAAAGAAGGAGGTAAGAGAGAAGAGAGAAGTAGAAGAAGGAGACAGACAGAGACACATATAAACACAGCTAAAACCCTGTGTCCCCTTTCCCAAATTGCTATTCTTTTGAAAACACAAATGGCAGCTGTCTAGCATAATGTTCAATAAATATTTCCTTCCTTTCCCAACCTCTTTGTTTCTTCCTATACAGAAACAGACCTGGTTTATATTCATTCTCATTCCTAAACCACCTTCCTACAAACTTCTGTTTTAAAGTTAACTATATTTGTTCTAACTCTGTTCCAACCAAGCAGTCTTACATTAGGAAATTACACCCTGGTTTCTTCCTAGTCAAATGTTTCCGTGGAATTCCATGTCAGAAGAGACTTGCAATCTAAAAATGCTAGAAACATAGAGAACACTCTATATATTTTTTGAATGACTGTTAAGAACTCACTCTGATCCTAAATCTCCCTCAATTTTATATGCATAAAATGTCAGGAGAGGAAAAACCCTAAGTCAAGAGATCTGTGTTCCAATTCTACCCAGGCCAATAATTAGGTCAGTAACGTGAGGTTGGTGATTTTGCCACTTTAGCAAAAAAGAGAGGAGTAAGCTGTGTTACTGATAGACCCCATCTAGCTCCCAAATTCTACAGCCTCTTGAACAAACCTGAAAATGGAGAATTCACAGGCAATTTCATGCCCCCATGATGTCTCCTCTAACTGAAATCTCCCATTTCCCCTTACCCTTTTAGAGAACTCTTGTTATACCTTCCATTAACTATCCATCACTTCTTCCATGAAATCTTCCCCCTGCTCAAACAGAACACAATGCTCTGTATTCTTTGGACCCCTATGCTTGTATTGCTTCTACTACAGATGACTGTTTATACACTGTCTACCATTTCTAGAGTCTCACATCTTGCACAATGCCTAGCACACAGAAGGTACTATGGATGTGTTTAAAGATTTGAGTCTATAAAGTTAAATTAGGTTCCTGTGAAGTTTTTGTATGCACTATCTGGGAGTTTAGCTTAATCTGAAGACACACACAGGCCAATATGCAGCACAACCAAAGGTTTGTCCCAGTTAGAATCAAAGCAGTGCAAACGTATTCTGAACCAGTGCCTACACCAGTGCCTGCACAATGAATGATGTTTTTTATTTTGTTTTTGTTTTGTTTTGTTTTCTGCAGTACGCGGGCCTCTCACTGTTGTGGCCTCTCCCGTTGCGGAGCACAGGCTCCGGACATGCAGGCTCAGCGGCCATGGCTCACGGGCCCAGCTGCTCCGCGGCATGTGGGATCTTCCCAGACCGGAGCACGAACCTGTGTCCCCTGCATCGGCAGGCGGACTCTCAACCACTACGCCACCAGGGAAGCCCTGAATGATGTTTTTTAAGTCAATAATTCTTTTCTTCTATCTTAAAGCCCTCAAGAGTTATGAGTCATCAACTTCATAACCCTATCTCACATTGCCCTTATTTTTGCAGTTTCATCCACTTATAGCCGCTTTACAAATAAGCTTCCAAGAACTGGAGAGAAATATCTGTATGTAACTCCTAAACTGCAACTCTTACTTTCTCTGCTTATCTGTTGGTACAGAAATAATATTCAGGAAATTATACCAAATAATAGATAATAACCAAAACTTTGTTCTTTCGCTTCTGGTAATAATTATTTCTACTTACGAGGTGTTCACTTCAGATTTTAAACTATCAGTTGACAAAAATCAAAACCAAAAATATTAGATTAACTTTTTTGGACTGTCAAGCAGCATACGGGCAAAATATCTTGAGAATTTAATAACTGCTACGTGTGACCCGACTGAAAAATTGTGTTCCAAATAATACAAACCCTCTAATGTGCTATCTACATTAGTTATGGCAAGATTCTTCTTATGCAGCTAATATGCTTCAGGATAATGAACTTATACATTACATTTCTGTAATTATTACTGAGCCATGGAAAAGCAGGATACTATTGTATTTATATTCAGAAAATACCACCCAAACCTTCTTTATCCCCTAGTTTCAGCCAAATATGGTTCTTCCCTGAATTTTAGCTATGAGTTCCAAGAGACACAGGCCCATCAGAAGCAGTCAAGGACATATCTACATTGCTATTTCAAAGACAGCTTTTAAAATCTTGAAGAAATCAACAAACAGCAATGCAAAAAATACTCAAGATGAGAAGTTTCAAGTGGAGATGCTTGGCTATCTTGATTCAAACTAAAATAGGAAGCAAAGACGTTTATGAAATCACTCAGTCCTCTCATCTAGTACTACCTATCTGACAAACTCAGAATCAACTTCTAGGATGAGCCTAAGAAAGGTTTCATAAGCTCAAATGTGTTAGGCAGGTTGACACAAGCCAGGTACCCCCTGTGCATATTAGAAATATTAGCAAGTCCACCTGCCGGTTAGCCTCTGTGATGGCTCAGTTTTGCTTAAACACCCTAAAAAGGATTAACATTCTAGATATAAGCTTGTGAAAATAAGGGTTAATTAAATTCTCAGGATTCAGGTGCCAATGTGATGACGAAAAATTATGGGAGGTGGGGAAAGAAGAAAATCTTTAAATGCTAATTTTCTCCACAATGGTAAAGGAGCATATGGGGTGGGTTTCAATCTCCGAGCTTTTATTAGCTTTCTAACCACAGATTAAACAGAGGTGAATCACAGCGAAGCCTTCAAAAGAGTAATTCCCCAGGGTGTAAGGTCCTGTTTTCGGAGGACCTGAGGCTTGTCTGCTGCCACCATACTCCCATCCGGCCACCCCATCTTTCTGCCCATCCCCCTCAACTCGTCTGCAATAAACGATAAGGGAAAATAATGACGAGCACTAAATGTGACGTTGAGTTGGCATTTACAAATGATTTGCAAAACAACTACCTAATCAACCCAGGGCACACTACCCAGACCCTATATGGTGGTTGTCTAAAAAGATAGAGCCCATACTCTTCAGGGGAGCACGCTGGGAGGAGGGGCACCTCGGGAAAGCAAGGCGCTCCAGTCCCCAAGACCCCAGGTTGTCACCAGAGGATCCTGACGCGCAAGCAGCCGCGTTGTGTTAAATCCACAAGACTTGTCACCCCAACTTCCCACTCCTAAAACCTACGTGGGGGATGAAAAGGGTCCTAGGGTGACGGAAGAAAGTAGAAGCTCTATCTTCTGTGCGTGGGACCCAGAAATAAAAGCAACGAACAGGGGAGACGGAGGCAGACGACCGGGCACGCGTCGGATACGGGCCTTGCGGAAGAGTGGGAGGTATCTATATAGAGCGTGCAAACAAACAAACCCAAGAGAAGAGCGAGAGAAAAGGTTGGGGTGATGGAGAAATGCGGACGCAGGCATCGGGGTGTGTCGGGACTTGGGGTCCGGGGAGAAAGAGCCTCCTTGGGGGCCGGAGGATTCCCCGCCTGCTGGAAGCGGGCCGGGGAGGCGGCGGCGGTTAGGCAACGCGAGCATTCGGGGCAGGTTCCCCGAGACCTGGTGGGTGGGAACGCCCGGGTCAAGCAGCTAGGGGCAAAACTGGGAGAAGGGTGGGGGACCCGCGGCCCAGGTCTCCTGAACAAAGCCGGTGCGCGCTGGGCCTGGCTACTCACAAGAAGAAGCTCATGTCGGCCGTGGCGTGGGCTGCGGGCTCGGCGGTCGCGAGGCCTTGGGGTGGCGGCGACGTCGGCGGCCAGGCAAGGAGAAGAAGGAGGAGGAGGAGAGGAGGAGGAGGCGGGGAGCGCCGGCTGCTCGGCGGCCGCAACTTGTTTGGCTGCGCTAGTTCCAATGGCTGGCAGAGGGGGCGGAAGTGGGAAGCGCAAGGCTTGAATCACTCAGTGGGAGGAGAAGCAAAAAGGGGCGGAGAAAGGGCCACTCGCCTCCTCCACAGAGAACAACCACCGCGACCGCAGCGCTGCTCCCCCGGCACTTCGTCTCCAGCCCCTCGCTGCCCCTACCCCGTGAGCTCTCGCGAGAGCGGCGCACGCCCACCCTGCCCCTCCCGTTGCGACCCCGGGTCCCCTACTTTTTGGACGCCTTTGCAGCCCCGGGCCACGCCCCGCAAGTGTACTGGGGCCACCCGTTTGGTCGAGGCCAGTCCACCCGGTTGGGGGTCGTGGCAGAGCGCTCTGAGCTGTTTAGCTGGGTTTCAGCGGTCAGGAAGGAAACTGGCTGCAACTCTGGGATGTCAGAGTCCTGCAGTGAGGGATGGAATTGCCACCAGAGTTCTGCCCACTGTGAGTGCCCAGATGAAATGTTATGGAGTCTCTCTGCTACGTATGTAAAAACAGGAGTGAGTTTCATCTGGTTGGAATGGTTTGGGTGTGGTTCCGCCAGAAGAGAGGAAAGGATCTAAATGGGCTTTCAAGGCCCCTGTCGTCTTACGGGCATGTTTTAAAACCCTAAACAAGGAGATGGTTAGGGTCCATCACTGTCTGAACAGGCAAGTGAGGCTGTCAGCAGCAGCTGGGAAATCTGCTGTGGTGACATATCCAAGTTATATGGAGCAAATAGATTATAAAGTCTTGCCCTGGGCCCCTTAACTATGTGAAATGCAAGTCCTTCTATAAGGGGGTACTGAATTCTTTCTAGCTTCTAAAATGTTTTGTGCATCAGAGTGCTCAGTGGCTATAATGGACTTGAGCCCCATAAATGCTTAATCAGCGTTGCCACCAGCCCACCACAGCATTATCTATTTGGGTACCGATTTATTTTACGAAGAGATGTCCATCTTCTTTACTCACAACACCCGTCAAATCTACAAGTAACTTTTTCAAAGAATCTTAACAAAATTTAAATTCTTTGCAGCTAGTAACCCACCTTGGGCTAATAGACTTGAAGGAGGTGCCAATATGAAATGTGTTCTGTTGAGTTTATGTACTATTAGTTTGGCATGTTAGTAAATCAAACCATTTTTTAAAACAAGAAAATATTGAAGTGTTGATACTATCTCAGGAACAGCAGAGGTCACTGGAATAATTTGAAAAGACTTAAGGCTCCAAAGGTGCTGGAAAGGAGGGAGAAGGAGGCGTTATCTTATTATACTGAAAATCATGGATTTATGACATAAAAGCCCTGTGTTCCCGATTTTGATATGATACAGATTTAATATACAATTCCGTAAGGGTCTTCTGACAATGACTTGAATGACCAGATTAGGATATTATCTTTTATTTTGGGAAGAGTAAGTCTGTAAACCTGTTAGAACAACAGTTTCACCCCCTTTAAAATGAGCACTTCGGATTATTACATGATCTCTAAGATATCTTCCAGTTCTAAAATTCTGTCATGCCAGGGACATCCTTTAGATTACTGGCAGACAATTTCCATCTGCTCCCTGGTTTGGTAGGCTGGCTTATGTAGCCTTGCTTTTGGTCTAACTAAATTTAAATGACTCCTATGACTCTTGAGTCAGGGCAATGATTGGGAGAGGACAGAATCTGCAAAAATACTGAGTTCTTTATCATACCACTAGGAGAATTGCCTGAAATTAACAGCTGATAAAACATAAATGTATTGGTCGTAAAAATGAGAGAGGTGTCATGTTAATAATACAAAATATAATTTCAGAGGTTAGACATTTAAATCAAACAATGACTGTCACTTAAAATTATTCAGCACTTAAAAATATTGGGCAGTTTAGAATCAAAGAGAGACTATATTCAAATGGAGATTCCTAATTCCACCAATCCAAATTTCATATCACTCTCTTCCTAAAATTTCAATTTCAAGAAGTTACTCTCCTAATCAAAATCTTATTTTGTTTATGAAGCAAGATTATTAAAATTTATATTCTATGGGGCTTCCCTGGTGGCGCAGTGGTTGAGAGTCCGCCTGCCGATGCAGGGGACGCGGGTTCGTGCCCCGGTCCGGGAAGATCCCACGTGCGGCGGAGCGGCTGGGCCCGTGAGCCAAAAAAAAAAAAAAAAAAATTATATTCTATCCACTAGTTTCTCAAAGAAGTGGAATTATAACATGAATAGAATAGAATAGAATGTGAGTGGGCATATGCCTTCACATATCTTTAAATATTCATTCAAGTTAATTTCTTATCATAATAAACAAGTAAGTATATTTATATAAATATAAACAAACAAGATAATTATAAATTGTGGTAAGGTATAAAATAAACTGAATAATGTGACAGAGAGTAGTGGTGAAGGAAGATCTAATTTAGATTGAGTGGTTAAGAAAGGACTCTCTAAAGAGGTGAAGTTTTGCTGAGACCTGAAGGAATAAGAAGGAGCCAGCCTTGCAAAGAGCTAGGGAATGATCATTTTCTGGTAGAGGGGATAAAAAGTACAAATGCTCTAAGATAAGAAAGAGCTTAAAGGGTTCTCAGAACTGACAGGTTATGGCCTGGGCAGCCTGAGCAAGAAGAGTGGCATCGGATAAAGCTGGACATGTAGACTGAGGGCTGGCTGGGGCTCACAGCCATCTGGTTTTATTTTAAGAACATAGAGGAGTCAGCCGAGAAGTGAAATAGTAAGAAGTTAAGATAAATAATCAGAATAACATTTTATTTTTTTAATTTGGAAAATTTCAAACACATAAAGTGGGGAAGAAATTAGTAGAATGAATCCATCACACAGCTTCAACAATTATCAGCTCATGATCCTTGATTAACATTTTAGAAAGATCACTCTCCCTTCTTGTGGAGAATGTTCCGGAGGAGGCCAACATGTCAGCAGGGATGCCAGAAGACTTATTGTGATAGCACAATTGTTTCTCAACAGCTGTGACTTGGTTTAGGGTGGTATCATTAATAATAGAAAGAAGAAGTTAATAATCTCAAAATGAACAGCACTTGGTGATTCATTGATTATAGGGATTGGAGAAAAGAAGGAGTCAAAGACTACTCCTGTCATTTTGGCTTTAGTAACTGGTGGATGGTGCTGCCATTTAGTAAAATAGGGAAGATCTGAGTCACAATTTTGAGGTGAAACTAAAAGTTCCATGTTAGATATGTTAACTCTGAAATGTCTTTTTAGACATCAAAGTTGCCATGTCAGGTAGAGTTTTGACAGCTGTGCAAAGTCTGGGGAGAGATCTGAACAGGAGATAAGAATGCAGGACACCTCAGTAAGTAAATATTGATAGTATTCAAAGCCTTAAGGTGGGCTTCCAAATAGGAATTTATATGCCAGATAAGAACAGACTTAGCAAAGTGTTACCTTTAAGCGTCTGTGTTTCTTTCTTCTCTTCCCAGATATCTCAGGTTTTTGATCACCATTTACTTCCTCTCCTTCAGTTGCAGTTATATTCTCCTTTTCCTTCAAGGTGAGGGTTTCTACAATCATAAAGAAAATGATTCATCGCATCTTTTTATAGGATAAGTTAGTCACTGCCAATGTGTTAATTAATATGTTACCCTTCTCCAAGAAAATAACACCAGGTAAAGCCAAATTTCCAAGTAGTAGATCAGGGGAAATTTCTCCTTATAGAAGTATTTCAGTTAAAAATAATGAAATAGAGGGACTTCTCCGGTGGCGCAGTGGTTAAGAATCCACCAGCCAATGCAGGGAACATGGGTTTGATCCCTGGTCTGGGAAGATCCCACATGCCGCGGAGCAACTAAGCCCCTGCGCCACAGCTACTGAGCCTGCACTCTAGAGCCCGCGAGCCGCAACTACTGAGCTTGCGTGCTGCAATTACTGAAGCCCCCGTGCCTAGAGCCCATGCTCCACAGCAAGAGAAGCCACTGCAATGAGAAGCCCACGCACCGCAACAAAGAGTAGCCCCCGCTCACGTAGCCCCCACTCACAGCAACTAGAGAAAGCCTGTACACAGCAACGAAGACCCAACACAGCCAAAAAAAATAAAAATGAAAGAAATAGGAATGATTGAATTATTATTAGAATATCACTATTTTTGCAACCCCTAATGGATTAATGGATCTAGACATTGATCACCAACGGCTGCTAGTATCACAAGAGAGACAACCACACTTTATGTGTGTCCTGATGGAAGACTATATCATCACCTGTGAAGAAGTCTTGCCAACAAAATAGAACCTGAATCTGATCAAGCCTCTATATCAGATTTATCAAATTACAGGAAATGTAGGGCACAGAATAATATGGTAAAGAACATGTTAAATGACAAAACAGGGATGCAAGCAACAAATCCAAACAGTGGGGAAAATATGCAGGACCTAATTTCTTCAACAAATGAATTGCAAGAAATAAATAGAGCTAAAGGAGAGACATAGAGGTTGAAAGATGAGACATATCATCCAGCTGTAACGTGTACAGTCATTTGCATCTCGATTCAAATAAGCAATCTGAAAAAGAACAATAGCAAATGTTTATGTCATTTATAGACAACCAAAATATTTAAGCATTGGATATTTGATGTTACTAAGGACTAATTATTATTTGTGGTGATGACGTTGTGGTTGTGTTTTTTGAGTCCTTATTTTTTAGAAATATGCACTGAAATAATTGCAGATGAAATAATATGCCTGGGATTTGCTTCAGAATAGTGTGGGAGGGGGAAAGGAAGTAGATGAAGTGAGTTAGTAATTGTCAAAACCAGGTGATAAGTACATGAGGATCATTATACTGTCCTGTCTACTTCTGTTTAGTTTTGAAATTTTCCATAATAAAAAGGAAACGAACAAATAGCAGGTCTCATTTTGAAAAGGCCTAGAAAAAGTGTTACTATTAATGGGGTTTTAAATGTTTAGTACAGAAGGTGAGTTTTCGGACTAAGGAGTTCTTTCCTTGCCTTCACATTAGCTAGCTTTTTCTACCAATATATATATAAATGTTCTTTTACCTGTAAAACTAAAAGCAAATATTCCTAATGCCAGAGAGAAGAAATGCAGAATTCAAACCCTGTAGCTAAATCTGAGCCTCAGTATTTCTTGAGTAGCTGTTCTCTTCTGATTCGGTAATGTGATCTGACTCTGAAAGAATAGATACCTGAACAACAAACATGAGATAAAGTATACCGGGCAACAAATCTTTAGTAACCTGATAAAATGCATTCCGTTGTGCAGGAGTGTTTGGGTTACATAATATCTAGATTGATGTGGTAATTATTCCATCTAATTAGTTTATTACATATTATTTTTGCTTTTATAACTACCATTTTTTGATTATTCCCGATGGGCCAATCACTCTGCTAAGCTTTTTGTATATTTTATCTCTGTTTTATTTATTTCTTACACTTCCCCATGAGGTTGACATTAGGTGTTATTTTCCCTCTTTTATAGATAAGGAAACTAATGCTGAGAGGTTTTGTATGTAACTTGCTCAAGATCACATAGCTCGTAAGTACAATCTGAATTCAGTTAAGTCCATTTCTTTCCCCCGCTTCCCAGGATGACCTAAATTAGAATGAATATATTCTAAAGGAATTTTGGCATGCTACACGATCCCATTTAACATAGCTAACAATTCAACCTGATCCTTATCAATGGTCTTTAGATTTTAATTCTATATCTTCATTAAAGATAAACCAATTAATGGTTGTAAATGCTTCTCAAGGACATATTATTTTTTTAACATCGGTATTGGAGTATAATTGCTTTACAATGTTGTGTTAGTTTCTGCTGTATAACAAAGTGAATCAGCTATATGTATATATATATATACATATACATATATATACATATACATATATATACATATACATATATATACACACACACACATATATATATATATACATATCCCCATATTCCCTCCCTCTTGCGTCTCCCTCCCACCCTCCCTATCCCACCCCTCTAGGTGGTCACAAAGCACCGAGCTGATCTCCCCGTGCGATGCAGCTGCTTCCCACTAGCTATCTGTTTTACATTTAGTAGTGTATATATGTCAATGATACTCTCTCACTTTGTCCCTACTTACCCTTCCCCCTCCCCGTGTCCTCTAGTCCATTCTCTACGTCTGCATCTTTATTTCGAGGACGTATTATTTTAATGTAATAGAAAAGAATGGAAGTATTAAAGGTTTTTTGTAAAGGTTGGTGTCTCTCAATGCATTCATTTATCACCAAAAACCATAGAGCATCAAAACACGTTATAATGTGTTACAGTGGAAGAAGGATCTTCCATTGATCCCAAACTGAAAACAGTACCCTCACTTTCAAGATGTTCATTCCTGGGCTCCCCTGGTGGCGCAGTGGTTGAGAGTCCGCCTGCCCATGCAGGGGACACGGGTTCGTGCCCCGGTCCGGGAGGATCCCACGTGCCGCGGAGCGGCTGGGCCCGTGAGCCATGGCCGCTGAGCCTGCGCGTCCGGAGCCTGTGCTCCGCAATGGGAGAGGCCACAACAGTGAGAAAAAAAAAAGATGTTCGTTCCTTTGAAGGTGAATTTTGTGCAATAGGATGGTAGATTTAAGGGAATGATGAGGTGCAAATCATTCATTTATCAACTCAACAAGTATTTATTGTCTATTATGGGCCTCTGTGAGCAGAAAAACAAGTATATAGTCACTGCCATTACAAATCCTATGGATCATTGAGAAATACAGGCAAACAAAGAAAAGCAAAATTAGAAATTGTGTGTCAGGAAGGAAAGGTCCATGTTGTATGTGAGTGTATTACAGGAACCTTACCTATTTTGGTGGTCAGAGAATTGGATCCTATGCATTCAGAAGTAAATAGTATGTATTTACTCCTTGCACTTAAATTCTTGATATATATATATATATAAACAGCATAATTTAATAAAACTTCTATCTCCCCACTCATCATTGCCAAACCATTTTGGTGTCTTAAAGCACCGTGATATGGACTTCCCTGGTGGCGCAGTGGTTAAGAATCCACCTGCCAATGTAGGGGACACAGGTTTGAGTCCTCGTCCGCGAAGATCCCACATGTCTTGGAGCGACTAAGCCTGTGCACCACAACTACTGAGTCTGAGCTCTAGAGCCCGCGAGTCACAACTACTGAGCCCACATGCCACAACTACTGAAGCCCGCGTGCTTAGAGCCCACGCTCCGCAACAGGAGAAGCCACCGCAATGAGAAGCCCTTGCACCTCAACAAAGACTGGAGAAAGCCCACATGCAGCAACAAAGACCCAAAGCAGCCAAAAATAAAAATGAAAATAAAAACACTGTGATATAGAAATTTATTTTTGTTTGTGAGAAGCCAGTCTTTTAGAACTTTTCTGAAAATGCTACTTTGCGTATAATGTTGAGGATCTTAGTCATAGGACAAACATCCTAAAAGATTTCTTACATGGGCCTTCGACTTGCTCAGTAAATGTTGAATTTCTTGATCTGTCAAATTTACCCTGGTTTATAATTAATTAATTGTTTTCCCATTAAGCTTAAACCATGCAGCCACTTTTCCAGTCAGCTATATGGGGAGAAGGAGGTAAGGCTCCTTTTGAACCTATTCAGAGCTGCTTTTCCTCAGTTGATGGTACATTGCCAAGGTCAGAAAGCCTAAAATTAACTCCACCAGCTGTGTTTAGGTTTGCTTCATATAGCCCATGGACTCAGGGGGCTCCGTCTGCTGGGCCTGCTTGCTGCTTCAATCTACCATGCTCTTAAAAGTTTGTTTGCCTGGAGTGCATGTTGTGCACAAGATGTGGTAACTAAGCAGCTTGAAAGTATGTGGGGACTAAACAAATAAGTCTCTCCTTTAATCTCAAAAATACCTAGCAACAATGTTGGGGGAGGGGTGTGGGGGATGGAGGAGTCCCTACTGAGTACGTCAGTTGAGAGGCTTAACTTTTAACCTTGCTGAAGTTTCCCAGAGAGCAGGCTGCTGACGTGCTGTCAAAGACCAAGGGATGATGATGCAGTTTCAAGGAGTCTAAGTTTTTAGCCCACCCATCTCCATGAGGTCCTTTAGCATGAAGAACCATATATAGACATAGAGAGTATCCCAACTGGCTGCAACTTAAAAATATCCTAAGGATCAGCAGCTGTTACTTTCACGCACACAAATTCACAGTTGGCTTAATTAAATTGTGCCTGTTCTCAAGCGCTGCAACCCTTTGGGTTGTGCCCTAGGTGCTTATGCTGCCTCCCCCATCTCCATTCCCTTCCTCCGAGTAACTTAAAGCAGAACGGATGAATGAAAGGGGCGGTTCAAGGTTTGCATCAATATAAATAATGAAATGTGGAAGTCAGATCTTGAATCCCTGCCTAGACAACCACTGGACTTCAGGGACCCTAAGTGGCCCCTGGCCTTGGCCATTTGTTCTCTCTTGCCCGTGGCTGCTCCCACACCCTCTTCTTGGCATCTGTCTCATGTTTTCCATAGTTGTCATCGTCACAACCACAGCAACCTGAGCAGACCACAATCCTCTTATAGCTGGAGACATGAGCTACTGCTTTACACGATATAATTCCCCTGTCCTGCACCAATAGGAATCTGGTCCCAGATAGTCAAACCATTTGTTTTTCCTCAGGAGAAATATTCCAGCCCTCCCAGAATATCACTGTCCTTAAGGTCTATATGGCATCAGGGCAGACAGGAAGCATCTAAAGAGAAGATGACCAAGATAATCAGTCCCACCTTGAAATTTGACCAAGTATATCCAGATCCCTTATTTATATAGGCTGTACTCTGTGTTTCCACACCAATCGTTCCATTTGAGTATAGGACAAAGAGATTTAGTAAAATAAAACCATAGTGGGCAGGCAGATTTCCTATCCAAAATAGAGCTTTTAAAGGAAGTAATCTTGTAATGTACTCCTTAAGGGATAAGGAGTGAGATCTTCCTGGAGTCCTGCAGGATAAAGGACCACTTATAAGAATCAGTGAGTCAGTAACATTTTTTGAAGATCTACCATAAACCAGTTACCCATGCTAAGGGTGAGGATACAAAAGCAAGGTGCAACGTTACCACACTCAGGGAGCTCGTTTCTAGTGGCAGAGACTGACTTATAAACAAATAATTGCAGCACGAAACCATCCCTCTTATAACAGGATTATATGCAAAGGACCACAGGAGCCCAGCTAGTGAAAGTTAATTTGAGGAGGAAGATAGGGTCCAAGAGAGTTTTACCCAAAAAGCAAGTCTTAAAGGGTTAGTAGACTTTCTCCAGGTAAGGAAGGGGTGATGGAGGAGTAAGAGGCAGACAATGGCATTGCAGAAAGATGATGTAGCACGTGTAAATCCCAGAGTCATGAAAAAAATACATGTATAGGCAAAGGAATTGTTGACTGCTACAACCATTTACACCTTAGTATGAACACTTATTCGTTCGACAAATATTTATTAAGCACTAACTATATGCTAGTTACTTATGTAAGCATTGGAGATATAGTAAGGTACAAAACTAAGTCCCTACCCCCAGGATGTTTACATTCTAGTGAGGAGGAAATATTCTGAATTTTTCAGTATTACCTCTCTAGTTGTATTTGCATTTTAATTATCCCTGATTATGGCATGAAATCTCAAGCCTTATTAAAGGAAAATTTTAGAAGAATAAAGGTATCAGGAATCAAGTAGGGAAAAAATTTTAGAGTCAAAATTCTGAAAACAAAAGCAGACAATAGTTCCAATGCTCATTTGAACTCCGCTTCAGCTGATATCACAGAATCACAAATCCAGTCCAGTAGGAGGTGCTGTGAATATTTAAAATACAGCCTTTAGCCATAAACTCAATGGCTGTGTGGCCAAATGGCAGGCCTAAAATTGGAGCAGGTGTGTGTGTGTGTTTAGAAATTGGGATGGATCCACTACTGTGTTCCCGGGAACAAAGCCTTTTTCTCTCCTTGTTCTTTCCTCCCTCTGGTAACCTCCAGGGACCTGTGTCATCTATCAGTGTCACTGTCTCAGGGCTGTCATGCTTGCAAGTTCCATAAATCTTCCCCAGATCATCAACAACCTTCACAGGAGCTGGGGGCAGGGAGGAAGGTGTTGGCTACACAAGCGTGGCTCAAAAGGCCAGTTCCTCCCAGGAGGCCTCAGTGGTTACCCTAGATAAAGCAGCTCTTTGTTCCCTGTGGTACTCTGGAGCCAACTGTGGCTGCCTGTCCTGCCATGGCTCTTAGAGAGCTTGTATAATCATGGAAGCATATGAGAATCTAAGCCAGTGCTGCAAAGGAACCACAGAATCTTCGGGAAATGAGAGGAACTAATATTTATTTTCTGTTGTATAATTTTCTGCCAGTATCTTGCAAAGCTCATTATATCTCACTTAATTCTCACTACAACCTTATGAGGCAGATGTTATTGTCCCAGTTCTCTGGATGAGGATATTAAATCATATCTAATATACGTAATACCAGTAATAAGTAGTAGATCCAGAATTTGAACCTAGGTCTATCTATTTCATGGGGAATCAAAACATCCTAGAGCTTTGTATATTTAAAGAGTTGGGATTTTAGGTAGTACACAAACACAGCATTATATAATATTGAATTACATAATAGGGAAGTTGTCACCTTTAAATTCATTTCCATTTCTTCTGGTTATATCAAAAAGAAAGTCTTGGTTTGATGCTAGTATGTCTTTAACATCTCTCTAACACTTAGCCTCCCTTTTTATAAAAGAGCCCCAGGCTTTAGACCCAGAGACTTCAGTAGGCAGCAATATCTAGCTAGAGCCTAATAGTATTTTGCTCTAATTGAATTTATTTACATGTTCTTCTGCTACATGAGACACATAATACCAGTTTTCGGGCTTCCCTGGTGGCTCAGTGGTTAAGAATCCACCTGCCAATGCAGGGGACACGGGTTCGAGCCCTGGTCCGGGAAGATCCCACATGCCACAGAGCAACTAAGCCTGTGCGCCACAACTACTGACCCCGTGTGCCACAACTACTGAAGCCCGCGCGCCTACAGCTCATGCTCTGCGACAAGAGAAGCCACCACAATGAGAAGCCCACGCACCGCAACGAAGAGTAGCCCCCGTTCACTGCAACTAGGGAAAGCCCGCGTGCAGCAACAAAGACCCAACGCAGCCAAAAATAAATAAATAAATTTTAAAAAATACTAGCTTTCATTTATACTAGTGATATAAAATTGGGCCTGTTAGTTAAGCTCAGGACCTCTAGCATCCAACCATCCAGATTCAGCTACTTTCTAGCTGTTTGGCCTTGGACAAGTTAGTTAACCCTCAGTTTCCTCACTTGTAAAATAAGTTTTATGGTGTTATCTACTATATAAGGTTGATGTGTAGATTCAATGAAATATTGTACATCAGGAACTTAGAACAATATTTTAAATATCCTACTGTTTAGCACAGGGAACTATACTCAATATTTTGTAATAACCTATAAGGGAAAAGAATCTGAAAAAAATAGATATATTTATGAATAACTGAATCAGTTTGCTATACACCTGAAACTAATGCAACATTGTAAATCAACTACAGTAAAAAAATATACACTATTGCTCAATAAATGTTAGTTATGATGAAGTTTAAAAGAAACTGAGCTGATTTACATCAGGATTTCTCATCTTTGGTACTGCTGACATTGTGGGCCAGGTAATTCTTTGCTGTGGGAGGCTGCCCTATGTATTGTAGGATATTTGGCAGTACCCCTGCCCCCTATCCACTAGGTGCCACTAGCACCCAGTTATAACAAACAAAAATGTCTCCAGACATTGCCAAATGTTCTCCTGGGTGCAAAATCATCCCTGGTTGAGAACGACTGATTTAGGGGAAAATGTTAGGTAAAAGCCATATTTAGATATGACAAACATCTAAACACGTAACAGGAAAAATTGAAGTTTGGGAAACACTGCTCTAAGACAGTACTATTTGAAGTTTAATTCTAAAAATCAGAAATTACTATTTTTATTCGCAGGTTTGTGACAATGTTCTAAGTTTCCTATCAAAGCTAAAAGTATTCAAACAACTTAGAAGGGGCTAGACTAGTAAGTACATGAAATTCATCTTTATTTATTTTTACATCTTTATTAGAGTATAATTGCTTTACAACGGTGTGTTAGTTTCTGCTTTATAACAAAGTGAATCAGTTATACATATACATATGTTCCCATATCTCCTCCCTCTTGCGTCTCCCTCCCTCCCACCCTCCCTGTCCCACCCCTCTAGGTGGTCACAAAGCACCGAGCTGATGCTATGCGGCTGCTTCCCACTAGCTATCTACCTTACATTTGGTAGTGTATATATGCCCATGCCTCTCTCTCGCTTTGTCACAGCTTACCCTTCCCCCTCCCCATATCCTCAAGTCCATTCTCTAGTAGGTCAGTGTCTTTATTCCTGTCTTACTCCTAGGTTCTTCATGACTTTTTTTTTTCTTAAATTCCATGTATATGTGTTAGCATACGGTATTTGTCTTTCTCTTTCTGACTTACTTCACTCTGTATGACAGACTCTAGGTTTATCCACCTCATTACAAATAGCTCAATTTCATTTCTTTTTATGGCTGAGTAATATTCCATTGTATATATGTGCCACATCTTCTTTATCCATTCATCTGATGATGGACACTTAGGTTGTTTCCATCTCCGGGCTATTGTAAATAGAGCTGCAATGAACATTTTGGTACATGACTCTTTTTGAATTATGGTTTTCTCAGGGTATATGCCAGGAGTGGGATTCCTGGGTCACATGGTAGTTCTATTTTTTAGTTTTTAAAGGAACCTTCATACTGTTCTCCACAGTGGCTGTATCAATTTACATTCCCACCAGCAGTGCAAGAGGATTCCCTTTTCTCCCCACCCTCTCCAGCATTTATTGTTTCTAGATTTTTTGATGATGGCCATTCTGACTGGTGTGAGATGATATCTCATAGTTTTGATTTGCATTTCTCTAATGATTAATGATGTTGAGCATTCTTTCATGTGTTTGTTGGCCGTCTGTATATCTTCTTTGGAGAAATGTCTATTTAGGTCTTCTGCCCATTTTTGGATTGGGTTGTTCGTTTTTTTGTTATTGAGCTGCATGAGCTGCTTATAAATGCTAAAGGAACTTCTCTAGGCAAGAAACACAAGAGAAGGAAAAGACCTACAATAACGAACACAAAACATTTAAGAAAATGGGAATAGGAACATCTTTATTCTTCTTTGACCTCCTTCTCTTCTCCTGCCTTCTAGTGTGCCACCCAACACCTGCCTCTACATACATTCTCCTGAACTGACTAGGCAACATCCTTCATCCAGACTTCTTATACACCCCCTCCGCAATCGAGTACTCTTCTCTTCCCCCAGTGCTCTATTCCCTGCTTTTTGAATTCATGTAAAAATGTAATTGATGCCATATCAGTGTGTTTTCAGTTACAGACAGCAGAAAACTATACTCTTAAATGGTTGAAACAATGAGGAAATTTATTGGTTCACAGAAATGAAGTTCAGAGATTGGGAGGTTTCAGAGTAATGTTAATTCAGTGACTCCAGCTCCGGTTTTCTATGGTTCCCTGTAGTCTGCCCTTCTCTGTGTGCTAGCTTCATCCTCTGCTTGGTGATGAATTGACTACAGCAGTTTGGGACCTCACATTCACAGGCAACCATGTTCAGAGGATGTTAAAAGAAATTTGTCTCTTGAAGTTATCCAGTGCCTTTAATGAAAGTTCAGCCTCGGGTTGTTCAGCCTTATAAGTTATTTGCCTTTAATGATTAGATGCCTGAAAAACTCTATCTCTGAAGTTCATTAGTTTCCTGGATTGTTGATAGATTAAATGAGATAATATAAGTGAAAGCACTGTAAACTGATTTGTAAACTGATATGTAATTGTAAGATATCTTCTCTTGGAAGGGTCTTTTTTTAAAAGAATAATCGATCTACTGAACTAGATGATTCATAGTGGAGTTTATTGTACAAACACTCATAGAAAAACAATGGTGCATGAATGCCAAAGAAACCTCAAAAGTGGTGCCTTAATAAAGCCAAACAGATCTCAAGGAGACCTGGTGATTGATTCTAGACTCAAGACAGCTCTGGACTACTCAGCAGCAGAATTTGTGGACCTTATTATGCCCTGCATTGATATGGCTCAGCTATAATAAATGTTTCTACTTTTTTCTGTCCTGCTCCCAACTGGCAAATTATTTCTGCATTTGTAATTCAAATTTCCAGGGTGGGGATGACGATTGACTTAGCCAATACCTCATCTATTTTTGGACTAAACCCTTCACCCAGGCCACATCAAAGGCCACTGGCCAGCTTGGGGGGAGGATGTGCTTGGTCTCCATGCTTAATAATGTCTTTCAAAACCTAAATGAATGTCATTTCACACTACACAATATGTTCTTGCACAAATCAAGAAATTGACTTAAGTAAATAGAATGTGTAAAAACATCAGTACTCTGTAATTAGACTATAAATGTAATACAATTCTCTACTCAACAGATATACCCATAGGATGGGGACTTCAAAAAAAAGAATTTTCAGAAAAACTGAAATGGGCAACTTTAGCCAGGAAAATTTTAAAAAATAAGGGTAGTGAGGGGGTGATAAGGCTACCAGATATTAAAACATTGTAAAGTTACAATGTTTAAAAGCTTGAAAAGAAATCTAGATCGATGAAAGGGAATAGGAAGAAAACAAGAAAAATAGATGATTCAGTAAATGATGACGAGACAACTGGAGAACCATCTGAAAAATCTTGGATCCCTACTTTAATTTCTTACCAAATTAAATTGTGAATGGATCAAAAATTTAAACATAAAAACTGAATCCATAAAAATACTAGAAAAAACATTGAAGAATTTTTTTTATAATTTCATCAGGGAGAAAGCCTTTCCAAGCTTGACATAACTCTAGAATCCAAATCCACACAGATATTCACAGCAGATATTGATAAATCTGATAAATGAAAAAAATTGCCAATAATGAAATATATTAATAACAATATTTTAAAATGGATAATTTGGGAGAAATATTTACAACATATTACAGAGGTAGTGCTTATTTCTACGCTTTATAAATAGCTCTTATAATTCAATAAGAAAAAGATCACAACACAATTTTTTAAAATAGAGGGAAAAATACATAAACAGAATATTTTACAGCTGGTAAGTAAATGAGGCAGATCTATATAAACTGATCTTAAATCATCTTTCAGATATATTAGTAAGAGAAAAAAGGATATGGTAGAAGATAAGGAATCAGACATAGAGGGTGATTAGTTCTCAAGAGTGGGGATTCTGGCTAAACAGATTTAGCAGGGTTCTTCCTAAAACTGGGCAATGCAGACAAACATGTCGGCCCAAAGGTCAAGACCTACTTGAAAAGATGGCTCAGAAGAGCCTGACTAAAGTTTGATCAAGGAGAGAGTCTTTGTTGATAGTCATAGATTCCAGGGATTAGGAAAAGGGGGTTATTATTCTGCCTACCACCAAGCAAATTGATCAGCCAAAGAGAATCAACTGAAAAACTATTATAAGCAATAAAATAATTCATTAGAGTGGCTGAGTATAAAATTAATGTATAAATTAATATAAAAAGGCAACATCCCATCCATCTAGCAACTAAAATTATAAAATACATAGAAATATCTATGTTCTTGATTACTCAAGAAAACAGTAAAAGTGTTGTTGAGAAAGGAAAATATCAACCTGGGATCAGAATTAAGAAGAATTATTTTTCAGTGTATCCTCTTTTGCATCATTTAAGTCATTTCATAGCCATATGCTGTTAAACATATGAGTCTGATCTTGTCAATGCCTATTTAAAATTCGGTATTGGTTTTTTGGATGTTATTGCTGCTTTCCAGAATTGTTTTTGTGGGTTTGTTTTTGTTTTTGTTTTTGCTGTCTATTATCCAACTCCCTTTTCCTATTTTGGGAGAATCTGCTATTGTGTATGGTTTCAGTAGGACTCAGTGCCCCATCATTTTCTATGGAAACTGAAGGGGGAAGAAATGGGATCTTCCTGCCCAGGGCGTTGACTCTGGAGGTGGTTACACTGAAGCCAGGGACACTTAGCTCTATCATGGGAATCTGCAGAAGCATCCCACACAGGTGGAGATGTTACATTTTAATTAAAAACAGCCATTGTACTTTGTGGTTTTTTGCTTGTTTGTGTTTGTTTTTATTGATTTGGCTGCGTCGGATTGTAGTTGCGGCATGTGGGATCTTCATTGAGGCATGCCGGCTCTCTGGTTGAGGACCATGAGCTCAGTAGTTGTGAGGTGTGGGCTTAGTTGCCCCGCGGCATGTGGGATCTTAGTTCCCTGACCAGGGATCGAACCCGCGTCCCCTGTGTTGGAAGGTGGATTCTCAACCACTGGACCACCAGGGAAGTCCCTGTACTTTGTGTTTTTTGACCCAAAGGAGCATCTTGGTTTTTTTCTGTTTTCCAGAACTTATCTTCAGCCTCTTGCTGATGTTGTGAATCCTGAAAACTAAGTAATAATATGTGAATTTTTTCCTATTTCTTGCGATCAAAAACCCGAATTCCAGATATCAGTCAAACCCCTTAGCAAGTCATACAAGGACCCTCCTTTATTTTCGGCTTATCTCTAGCCTACCTCATTCCCAGTACATACATGGATTTTCTATAATTTCCCAAACATGCCATGCCTTTTTACCCCTCTATACCTATATAGAATATTTTCTTTTCCCAACAGAGAGGTAAATGCCTTCTGAGCTTTTAATACCCACTTAATTCAATCATACTTTCTCTGAATCATCCCCTCAGTACTTTCTCTCTTACTTCTATGGTCTATTAACAGTATTTGTTATATTATGTCTAAAGTATTTGAACTATTCTGTATCAGGCTGAGAATTCTGAGGTTTGATCAGACCACCAGGGCCTGGTCCAGCACGTGGCATGTTGAGGTACCTTAATAAGTGTTAACTGACTACATGAATGAAATTAGTTAAATTCATTTTTGATGATTCAAGATTATTTTGACTACCATCACCCTTTTTTTTTTTGTCCACTTCACTATAGATCTTTGGGGTTATGAAAGGGTAAAGTATGATTTGTTCCTTTAAAAATCTATTTAATATTTGGCAGCTTAAAAATAGCTTCCACATATATTTTCTTAGTTGATTTTTGTTACAATCATGTGTGGCAAACTAGGGTAAGGAGTTTCAGAGAGATTAACTTTCCTAAGATTATATGACATATATATATGGTAATAATAATATAAAATTAATAAAGGAAAAACATGTCACATTTACTTAACACTTACTATATCCAAACACTGTGTTTTTTTTTTTTTTCACTTGCTGTATCTAATGTGATCTTTTCTACCGCATGGTAAGTATTATTATTATCCAGTTGTGTGGTTGGGGAAGCTGAGATCACCAGTCAGTAAATGGTAAAGCTGAACTTGAACTGTTGAAATGGAATCAGTGTCCCAAATCATTATGCTACTCTGGTAATTTTACTGTAACCTCCTGCTGTTATTAATAGCCATACTTATGGCTTCGTATAGCTTCTTTTTCTGCTATTTTATTGCAATGCCATCTTGCTGCTGCTAATTCACTATTTCTTATCTGTGCTGGAAAACAGATAAGTAAATTTATTGTGTCTAAAATTAAGAGGAGGAAATGAATGAATATCTATGGTTTCTGTAACATCTTTTATGGGAAAAACTTTATTTTGTTGTTGTTCACTTTTTGATTCTCCATCATATTCTATTTAGTAAAAGTCCCAGAAAAGTGCCCCTTCTCAAATGACTTTATTTGAGTTAACTCATACAATTGACCTGAACGCAAGTTTCTCTAAGTAGTCAATAATGAGGCATTGGAGTGACAATAATCTGGAAGCCATAATCTTTTTTCAGGCCTTGAGCTCAACCACCTGAAGGAGAGAGACAGTGGCTGGCTCAGTGAACCCACCACAGAGTGTGTATACTATAAACTGCACAACAGTGTTAAATGGCTGAAATGTTAAGTGGATAATACTTCGCCAAAGGAGCAGAGCTCACAGATTCAGAAGAGCTACTGAGCTCTAGAACACTTGTTAGAAATTGCCCTTTTGTTAGTTTATTCTTTCATTAGTGTATATTTTTCTTTACTACAGCTTCTTTTCTTTTTATCATTTATATATATGCATTTATATATCATTTGCATATGTATGTATCACAAAAAAAGACCAGAGAGCTTGAATTTGCCTCCATCACTGGCAGTAGAAAAAAGCCCACTTTTGTATGTGTACTACTTAAACAGCACAATAATGGGTAGTTACCCATGAATGGGTATTCATGTAGTTTCTTTCAGAAAAATGTTTAAGAGTGATTTCACTCATTCAGTTCATTTCATGCACACTTATCATGTGCCCAGCACTCTACAGGTACAAGACATAACAGTAGTGAACAAAATCAATATGGTTCCTAGCTTCATTGAGATTATGTCTCTTGGTGTATGGCCTCATTGTATAATCAACTTTTATTTTTAATTTATAACCGAAGGTCATCATAAAATACTACCTGTAAAATTTTTATAACAATATGAAACTTCCCAAATATACTCCCTCAGAAAATATGGGGCCAAATATAATCATTGAATTTTAGTGCTGAGATACATTTTAAAATAGGCATATATTATGCTTTTCTGCTGTGTCTTAAATTTCATTAGGTACTATATTAATTTCCTATTGCTGCTGTAACAAATTGCCACAAGCTTAGCAGCTTGAAAGAACACAAATTTATTATTTTACAATCTGGAGGTCAGAAATCCAAAATGGTATCTTACTGGGCTAAAATCAACTTGTCATCAGGGCTTTGTTCCTTCTGGAGCCTCTAGGGGAAAATCCACTTCCCTGTGTTTTCTAGCTTCTAGAAGCTTCCTGCATTCCTTGACTTGTGGCTTTATTCCTCCATTTTCAAAGTGAAACACCACTTTGTTAACTGTGATGAGACTATGGAAATTATTTTAATTTTTTTCTTTTCAGCATTTTCTGATAGATCATGTTTTCTTTTTATAATACAAAAAAAAAGAGAACATTATGACAAGATTCTGTTCAGAAAACATTTTAAATTCCTGTGCAACTAGAACAGATCAGTAGGAATTGAGGCTGTTCAGATCTGGTTGGAACCAGACCAAGACCAATATTGTAGCCTGGGTAATGATCTTAGCTTGACCTGATGAGCAGTGGAGATCTGTGGGAGATTTTTAAGCAGATGATTACCAGTCATATTTGTAATTTAAAAACAAGCTGTAGGGCTTCCCTGGTGGCGCAGTGCTTGAGAGTCCGCCTGCCGATGCAGGAGACGCGGGTTCGTGCCCCGTTTCGGGAAGATCCCACATGCCGCGGAGCGGCTGGGCCCGTGAGCCATGGCCACTGAGCCTGCGCGTCCGGAGCCTGTGCTCCGCAAATGGGAGAGGCCACAACAGTGAGAGGCCCGCATAACGCAAGAAAAAAAAAAAAAAAAACAAAAAAAAACAAGCTGTAATTATAGATTTTACTAATATAAGATAAACTTTACTACTATTTTATAAACCCCCCTTTTAGATTCACAAACTATAATTTAGTTGTCTCTGTTGTTAATCTAGGCCATTTCTTCATACCATCAGGCTGATACCAATTTTTAATTCACTTTGCTATGAAAAGAAGCATTTACTTTATGCTCTTATGGATAAATGGCTGGATTCTTCATCTTTTGTCTACGGATATCTGGTTCATACTCAAACACTACTGTTTCAAGTGAATCAGAATTTCTCCATTGTCAATGGAAGTGGAGTGGGAAAAATTTCAGCAAATTTTTATTATTTGTTAGCCCCAAGTATCTTCTTGACCTTTGGCCAGGGGATAAAGCAGTAGTGTTGATTAGTAGGTTTGGTTCTGATAGGTGGGATTTAGGACACAGATTTTCAGAAACATGCTTGTAGGGGTCAGCAGAAGCTGCTGGGGGAGGAACTAATTGGGTGAGAACTCTGCCTCCATCCCCAGCCCCAGACACAGGGACAGGACCACAAGGTAAATGCCTTATTTAACTACTTCATAGTATTTATTATGTTTTGTATGAGATTAATTTGAAAGAAAGGCGTAGGTTTGAAAATCTTGGAAAACACTATTCTAGCCCATTTTTAGAGTGGCATTAGGAGCTATGGCTCTATACTCAGCTTATAATGAAATAATGGGTAAGCTGCTTGTCTAGCTGTGGCTTTACACCCTCCTTAGATGTCTACACACATACCACCCACTGTGTCTCATAATGCATCCAGCCTGCTAGGAGGATAAGAATTTAAATTTCATTTCAAGGGCACAACAGCTATTTCAAATATTTAGTCACTAAAGGAAATTAATCAACGATTCCTTCATAATTATTGCCCTAATTATCTGAATAAATATTGTCTCCTAGAAGTGGCTAGAAGTGGCTTCCACTGAAAGCAGCTTACTGTCATGATCTAGCAGTGGCTTCCACTGAAAGCAGCTTACTGTCATGATCTAGCTCAGCAAACATGAATTATTATAGTTGCTTTGAACAAAATATATAGTTTATAGTTGCTAGATTTAAAAATTACCCAATATACTTTTTTTTAATTGAAGTATAATTGACTGACATTATTATATTAGTTTCAGGTGTACAACATAGTGATTCGATATTTTTGTACATTGCAAAATGATCGCTCCAATCAGTCCAGTTATCATCTGTCACCACACAAAGTTATTACAATATTATTGACTATATTCCCTAAGCTATGACCTATTTATTTTTTAACTAGAAGTTTGTACCTCTAAATCTCCCTCACCTATTTCACTCATTCCCCCACCCTCTAATATACTTTCTTGAATGTAAATAACAAAGTACAAGCAAAACAAAACTGGATTTCTTTCTTTCTTTTTTTTTTTTTTTTTTGCGGTACGCGGGCCTCTGACTGTTGTGGCCGCTCCCATTGTGGAGAACAGGCTCCGGACGCGCAGGCCCAGAGGCCATGGCTCGCGGGCCCAGCCGCTCCGCGGCATGTGGGATCTTCCCGGACCGGGGCAGGAATCCATGTCCCCTGCATCGGCAGGCGGACTCTCAACCACTGTGCCACCAAGGAAGCCCTGGATTTATTTCTTAATTCTGACAAAAGTAGTCATCTTATGACTGAAAGGAGAGAAGCAGATAAATTACTTTTCAATATATTAATAGAATTCTATTCACTTGCTAAAGAGTGTATTTTGTAATACAATCTATTCAGTATGTTAGTTTCACTTTTTTAAAATTTGACCAGTGACTGTCAAGCAATAATTAACTGAGTTCTGTCTACTTAGAATTAATACTACTGAAAACTGGTCTCCCTTTTACTTTTCTACAACAGCCTTAGTAAGTCAATGAAAAATCAGGCCCACAGCTACTGTTAATATGAAACTGTCTTTAAGTTTCTATTTAGCTGCATAAAAGAAACACCACTTTAAATTTTTTAATGAAATGGCTTTGTTATTAGTTAATATCAGGTTACTTTCACAAAATCACATATTGTATTGATGGATTACATCATTACAACTCAAACTCTACCTTTTATTCAGGTTTGGGCAAATGAAACCAAATTTCAAATAGGAGATTTCACATTTCTAAAAATATTGACTCATAGTAGTCAGATGACAAAGAAGGATGGGACAAGTCAATAAATACTAATTACTAACATCCACATAGGAACTGCAGATTTTCAAACCTTTTTCATAGGTATTATGTTCATAAGAATTGATTGTTTCCCAACAATTATTATCATTTTTCTCCTCAAGTACCTTGAAGAACAGAAGATATGGAGGAGGTAAACACAAAAATATTAATGAAATTCAAAATGTGTGTTAATATTTAAAAGTGCTTGAAGAAAAAAGTGCTTGAAGGCATAGTTTAACTATTGGGCTGGCCAAAAAGTGCATTCTGTTTTTAAGTAAAAATAAAAGACACATTTTTCATTTTCACCAAGAACTTTATTGAACAACGTGTTCACCCTTTTGTTCCACTACCTTCTGCCATTTTTCAGGCAACTTCATCTTCTAATTTCATCTTCCCAAAACTTTATCTTTTTGAGCAAAGAACTATTCCAGGTGCCTTTTACTGTTCCTTTGCTTCCAGGGAATTGACATTTTTTTCCATTAAGAGAATTTTGTAAAGACCTAAATAAATGGAGATCCAAAGGTGCACTGTCTGGTGAATATGGCAGATGAATCAGAACTTCCTACCCAAGCTGTAACAGTTTTTGCCTGGTCATCAAAGAAACATGCAGTCTTGCATTATCCTGATGGAAGATTATATGTTTTCTGTTGACTAATTCTGGATGCTTTTCGTCGAGTGCTGCTTTCAGTTGGTCTAACTGGTAGCAGTGCTTGTTGGAATTAATCGTTTGGTTTTCCGGAAGGAGCTCATAATACAGGACTCCCTTCCAATCCCACCATATACACAACTTTACCTTCTTTGGATAATGACCAGCTTTTGGTGTGGCTGGTGGCGGTTCATTTCGCTTGCCCCACAATCTCTTCCATTCCACATTATTGTACAGTGTCCACTTTTCATCACCTGTCACAATTTGTTTTAAAAACAGAACGTTTTCACTACATTTAAGTAGAGAATTGCATGGGGAAATATGGTCAAGAAGGTCCCCCCCCCCACCCCGCCCCGGCCGCTTAACTTATGTGGAACCCAAACATCAAAGCGATTAACATAACCAAGCTGGTGCAAATGATTTTCAACGCTTGATTTGAATATTTTGGGTGTGTCGGCTCTCTCCCGCGTGGTGTAACATTTATTGTTCTCGATTAATGTCTAGATTTGATCACTATCAACTTCAACTGGTCTACCCGTCCGTGGAGAATCGTCCAGTGAGAAAGCGCAAAACTTCGCAAACCACTTTTGAAACGTTCCATCAGTCACAGCACCTTCTCCATACACTGCACAAATCTTTTTGTGCGTTTCAGTTGCATTTTTACCTTTCTTGAAATAATAAAGCATTATTTGCCGAAAATGTTGCTTTTTTTCTTCCATCTTCAATATTAAAATGGCTACACAAAAATTCACCAATTTTGATGTCTTTTTTTATTTTTTATTTTATTTGATTTTATTTTTTTGCGATACGCGGGCCTCTCACTGTTGTGGCCTCTCCCGTTGCGGAGCACAGGTTCCGGACGCGCAGGCTCAGCGGCCATGGCTCACGGGCCCAGCCGCTCCGTGGCATGTGGGATCTTCCCGGACCGGGGCACAAACCCGTGTCCCCCTGCATCGGCAGGCGGACTCTCAACCACCGCGCCACCAGGGAAGCCCCCATCCCTTTTAAGAATGAAATTATATCATGCAATACCAGAGCAATTTATATTCCGGGAAAAGAATAAAGAACCTAATCTCATTTGTTAGAATGTAGTATAGTGTAAAGAGAACTAGCTTTGAGGTAAGAAATCTGGCTTAAGATCTTGCTCTACACTATTAGCTATGGGACTGGGTTGTGTCACTTAATTTCACTCTATTTCAGTTTTCCAGTTTAACAAATGGGGTTAATATTTAGCTTGTAGGTTATTGTGAGGATGAATACACAGTAGTAATGGTAACCGTCATTATAAATATATGGATAGAAGTGCTTGCTTTTTCCTTTATCGCTGAGGTTCCCAATGTAGTGCTTTAAAGAAAAATGCTCTCCATTTTTTCTATTTTTCCTTCTACTCTTGATTATATTCTGAAAGTGTTCACATCTAAAAATGTTGCCTTATACCAACATTAAGAAGAAAAAAATCCATCTGTAAAGCATTATCTGTTGGGCAGTAAAGTAAGGGTTAGGGAGAGCATAGAAGAGAGATGAATTTTGGAGCATGACAGTGGATTATTATGAACTTAGATAATTATTTCTACTGTAGCTGCTGTTCAGATGTGATTTTGTTGCTGGAGCAAATAAAAACTGAGCCATTTATACAGAACCATTCCCTGAAGGAGATCAATGGGCTATTTGGGGGCAGGTTTATTTTGTTGGACCACTTCCATCATGGGAGGAGCAGCATTTTGTTCTCAATGGGATAGACACTCTATATATAGATTTTCCTTCTCTGCACATAAAGTTTATGCGAAAACCACCATCCATGGACTCATGGAGTGGCTTATCCTCTGTCACGGTATTCCATACACTATCACTTCTGATGAAGGAAGTCTTTGTATAGAAATAAAGAGTGGCAATGGGACTATGCTCATAGAATTCACCAGTCTTACCCTGCCCTCCTCCCTTCCTAAATCCGCTGGCTTGACAGAATGGTGGAATGGCTTTTTGAAAAATTATTTATGGTACCAGCTAAGTGGCCTATGGCATAACTTGTGCAGCTGAGACAATGTCCTCCAGGATGCAGTATTTGCTCTAAATTAGATAATAATATAGATGGTGTTCTTTCTCCTATAGCCAGGATTCTGGGAATTAAGGGGGTGAAAATGGGAGTGGCTTTTTTCATTATTATCCCTAGTGATCCACTAGCAAACTTTTGCTTTCTATCCCTGTGAATTTAGGTTCTGTTAGTGTAGAGGTCTTAGCTCCAAAGGGAGGAATGCTTCCACTAGATGTCACAATAATGGTTCCATTAAACTAGAAACTGAGACTGCCACCTGGCCACTTTGGGCTCCTCATACCAATGAATCAACAGGCAAAACAGGTGATTACTGTACTTACTGTGGTGATTGATCCTAACTACCAAGGGGAAATTGTGTTACTACTGCATAATGGTGATAAGGAAGGATAAGTCTGAATTGTGGGAGAACTCCCAAAGTACTCTTGTTACTCCCATGTCCTGAGATTTAAGTCAAGGAAAAAACTACCGCAACCCAATGTGGGTGGCAGAAATGAAGGTTTGGGTCACCCTACCAGTCAAGGAACCACGGCAACGGGACTATGGAATTAATAGTAGTTATAAAAATCAGGTACAACCATGTGAGCAGGAGTAAAAGTGAGGTCTGTAATAGTTATAAGTATTAAACTGAGAAAATTGCTTTAGCCACATCAGTGATTACAGAAACCTCTGAAATTTTTTATTTACCTTCTATTTGTGTCTATTCTGGAATTTCCATTTCAGAAGGCAAAGAATTTTTTAAAAGTCTACTTTTCAAAATTAACTTTTAGCACATTACATAATGTCAAATAAGCCAACTAAATGTTTTCCACTAAAGGTTTGATTGAATAGTTTACATATTCAAAATTAGCACACGAAAGCATAGCTGAGGCAGTGACAGCTCCCTATTATTTGCTAAAGTGCTTTGTGGATATTCCTAAGCAGTATTCATACTTTATGTTCTGGCTATTCATTCACTGTTACAGTTTCCAGGCTAGCCTACAAACTCTATATAGGCATATTTTTTCTCCTTTTTAGATCCAGTACCCAGCTAATGTCCAGGTCCTAGAAATACTCTGTCTGCGACAAAAATGTTTACAGTATATGTGGGATACGAATGAATGAATTAACACTGCATGTGTATAAATGAGTAATTCTAAAGTGACTAAAAATTGATGACTGTAAGTAAACATCCTTATAATCATTTAAGAAAGGTGTAATGAAAAGAAGTTCGGAATCAAAAAGATGGGAGTTTGCCAGCTTTGCAACTTGTTAGCTGTTAAGCATTGGGCACCTCACTTAACCTCTCTGAATCTCAGTTTCCTCTTTTGCAAAATGAGATAACATCTTAACATCTTGCAGCATTGTTATAATTAGATATAATTTACACACCTGTCACAGTGCTTAGCTCAGAGTAGGTTCTCAATAAAAGGTAGTTCTATTATTATTTACTGCATATGTCCAGGAGTAATTAAACAAGTCTTTGTATAAATCATTAAAATTTCTGAATTAACATATTGAGTTTACTAGAATTATTTAGAAAACGGAAAACAATGTATGATATTCTGCCTCATAGCAGGATTAAAAAAAAAAAAACTTAGAATACTCTTCTAAACCTTGAGAAAATCCTTCAAACTTTGAGTCTTTTTAAAAAATTTTATTTATTTTTAAAAATTATTTATTTTTGGCTGCATTGGGTTTTCGTTGCTATGCGTGGGCTTTCTCTAGTTGCAGTGAGCAGGGGCTATTCTTCCTCATGTGCCTGGGCTTCTCATTGTGGTAGATTCACTTGTGGAGCACGGGCTGTAGGCAAGCGGGCTTCAGTACTTGCAGCACGCTGGCTCAGTAGTTGTGGCACGTGGGCCCTAGGACTCAGGCTCAGTAGTTGTGGTGCACGGGCTTTGTTGCTCTGAGGCATGTGGGCTCTTCCCAGACCAGGGCTCGAACTCGTGTCCCTCGCATTTGCAGTCAGATTCTTAACCACTGCGCCAGCAGGGAAGTCCAAACTTTCAGTCTTGAGAAATGTCACCTATAAAATCTTCATCTGGGCTTCCCTAGAGCCAGTGCTCCACAATAAGAGAAGCCACCACAATGAGAACCCCCTGCACCACAACAAAGAGTAGCCCCCACTTGCCACAACTAGAGAAAGCCCATGCACAGCAACCAAGACCCAACACAGCCAAAAATAAATAAATAAAATAAATAAATTTATTTTAAAAATAAATAAATACATAAATAAAATAAAATCTTCATCTATAAAATCTTCATCTTCGGGCTTCCCTGGTGGCGCAGTGGTTGAGAGTCCGCCTGCCGATTCAGGGAACACGGGTTCGTGTCCCGGTCCGGGAAGATCCCACATGCTGCGGAGAGGCTGGGCCCGTGAGCCATGGCCGCTGAGCCTGCGCGTCCGGAGCCTGTGCTCCGCAACGGGAGAGACCACAACACTGAGAGGCCCGCGTACCGAAAAAAAAAAAATCAAAGCTAAAATTTGCCACTTTTTTTCAAAAGCTATCATGAGCCCAATGATCTAATGTTTGTTACAAATGCATAAAATTCTCAGCCCAAGAGACATAGATATTGAAATAGCCAAAAGAAAATTTAAAAGCAAAGTGTTATGTATCATTCTGTACTCATCATCATAGTTCTGCTCATTGAAAGCCTACGGTCATTGAAGTAGACTTAGAAACTTGAAAAGTCGGTGGGATATTTCATCAGGCACCAAATGTGCCATTGACTCTCCTCTTAACCTTTACTTTAGAAACTTTAGGACAAGAGCTTTGTATGAACAAACCAAGATGGCCCTCAGCATTATAGGAACATTGACTTTGTGTGTTTATGAGGTGAGGGTCATGTCGTTTGGGTTTTTTTTTATGTGGCTTCACAGCTAATAGTTCCTAAATTTAGCTGCATATCAGAATCGCCCAGAAATTTGCCCCAGATCTGTTGTGACAAAATAATAAGAGGAGTCCTAGAAAGAGTATTTTAAACAAATTCCATGTCTTTCTTATTGGGAACCTCTGGCTCATCTTGTGTTACTGTTTTTCTTTTCTCCATTTTT
>NW_006770403.1:314272-325101 GCF_000442215.2 Lipotes vexillifer | reverse complement strand
TCTTTCCCTTGCTAGTGGCTCTGTACTTCTCAGGATTCCCAATGTCAGAATGAAATCTATCTGATATGTCATTAACATCCTAGTGTGACTTAATTTAATGTGCCATTTCTTCAGAAATGCTAATGGTGGAATTTGGGACTCTGATAGCATGGAGTGGGGGTGGATGAGGGAGGAGGAGCTTTGCTTCCTGGCCCCCAAAATGGCATTACTTAGGGAAAGCTCCCTTTTATTACCTTCCCATAACGTCAGCCCTACATATAAATTATGCACCACTAAAAAGAGATGAATTTCAGGAAGAGAAAATGCAAGCAAAGTCAATGGAAAATCTGGATAGCACCTGGAATCTTGACTAGCAAGTCCCTACAAAGCTCCCTGCTTTTTCTTTTTTCTTTTAAAAATGAGAGAAAATGTATGCAACCTTTCTTATGGGATAGTGGATTGTTCTCACTGGAGTTACTTAACATGGGCTGGGTCTCCACTTGGTAGGGATGTTGTAAGGGGATTCAAACATTGGGTTAGAATCTCTCAATAACTTTAACTTTTTTTTTTTTTTCATCCCGAAGACTTTACAATCCTTTGACATAGCAAAAATTACTCTTTTGGTTTAATATTTCCCCAGTTTGTGACAAGTAGGATTAAAGCCTGTTTTTTTTTTTACATCTTTATTTGAGTATAATTGCTTTACAATGTTGTGTTAGTTTCTGCTGTACAACAGAGTGAATCAGCTATATGTATACATATATCCCCATATCCCCTCCCTCCTACCCTCCCTATCCCAATACTCTAGGTCGTCACAAAGCATCAAGCCGATCTCCCTGTGCTATGTGGCTGCTTCCCATTAGCCATCTATTTGACATTTGGTAGTGTATGTATGCCAGTGCCACTCTCTCACTTCGTCCCAGCTTACCCTTCCCCCTCTGTGTCCTCAAGTCCATTCTCTACATCTGCATCTTATTCATGCCCTGCCACTAGGTTCATCAGTACCGTTTTTTTGATTCCATAGATATGCGTTAGCATACGGTATTTGTTTTTCTGTTTCTGACTTACTTCACTCTGTGTGAGAGAGTCTAGGTGCATCCACCTCACTACAAATAACTCAATTTCATTCCTTTTTATGGCTGAGTAACATTCCATTGTATACATGTGCCACATCTTCTTTATCCATTCATCTGTCGATGGACATTTAGGTTGCTTCCATGTTCTGAAAGCCTTTACTTTTGATATATGTCTGTTAGCTCCTTCAGTTTGACCTTTCCGTGGAATCCTCTGCCCAGGGCTGCCATAAGGCTTACAGAGGACAATTTCAGGACAGAAAGACAGTCCAAACAGCTCTTGAAGTTGCTCTCATGGTCTAGGCACTCCTTATTTCTCCTGTGAATTATTGCATTAGCCCCCTAATTACTTCTGGTCTCTTGTCCTCATATTCATCTTCAAAATTCATATTCTGAACTATTGCCAAAGCCCAATTTCTAAATGTAAATGTGCTTATATCAATTTCAATGGGCACCCCATTACCTTCCAGATAAAGTTCACTTTCCTTACGATGTATGTATAAGGCTTTTTAATGATCTGCCTTTTCATCATTCCCACTATGTTAGTATTCTTGCCACAAACCATTTGCAATTCCTTAAATTCTCTGGATCTTCTTATGTTTCTGAGATTGTGTAAAAACTGCTCCCTCTGCCTAGGACAGCATTCCCTTTATTTTGCTAATCTTTATCGGTTCCCTCAATATCCAGCTTTGTTATCAACTCTGTTGACATGGTCTTTGACCCATAAGAGTGTGAAAGTGTCCCTCTGTTGAAGTCCAATGGTATCCTGATATATCTCATTATCACAGTAAATACAGTGTTTTGGAATTGATTTTCTTATCCATCTTCCTTATAGACTGTGACAGCCTTGAAAGTAGGGACTAGTTTCATTATATATTTCTCAGTGCCTAGTACAAAAAATGCAGTAATAAATATTTGTGAAATTAATGACTCTCAGAATAGATCACTCCTAAGTCCATGATCTATGAGGTCAGATTCATGGTTAGCCCTCAAGATAACTGTCACCTATAGAAATTGTAATGAGTGGAAAAAACTGTGGGGTTGGCTATTGAAATACAGTCCAGCATACAAATTCTGAATGGAGAGTAGACCTAGAAGCTCAAAAATGTGTCCACGAAGTTGTAAGAATGGAATAGGAATGGAATTGGTAGAAGTGCAATTACTTTCTTGAGTTATTCCAGGGATAGTCCTTGTGATAGCTTAGATTTCAACTATCCTGTGCTCTTATTTGAAGAAAAATACCTAGAAAGCAGGCCCTACGCATTAACTCTTTTTTCTCCTTAAAATCTTGAGGATTAATTTGTGATTTTAAAAGTAGATGGAATAAGTAATTTTGTGTAAATGAAGTATAACAAGTGATCATAGTAAAATTATATATTAGGTGAATCACTTCACATGCAACCCTATAAATGATAACAGTATTTGCTCAAGTGACTTCAATATAAATTAGGTACTATATGTGTACTTATAGCAGCCCCTAGTAAGTGTTTGTTATCAATGGAGCCTACAAATAGTCAAATTAAAAATACATTTTAAGATTATTTTAAAATACAGGTTTATATTTTTACTAGAAAAATGTCCTCTCCAATGTCCAATTTACCATTAGCTTTTTCATTTTTGTTACCTCTTGATCAAATAGAAATGTTACCTATAAAACCAGCATTATATCCCTTAACCCAGTGGTCCCCAACCTTTCTGGAACTAGGGACTGGTTTTGCGGAAGGCAATTTTTCCACGGACATGGGTCGGGGGTAGGGTTCAGGCGGTAATGTGAGCAATGGGGAGCGGCAGACGAAGCTTAGTTTGCTCACCCACTGCTCACCTCCTGCTGTGCAGCCCAGTTCCTAGCAGGCCACAGACCGGTACTGGTCCTCAGCCCAGGGGTTGGGGACCCCTGCCTTAACCCACACACATATACACACACTCATATATATGTATGGTACAGATAGGTAGGTATGTAGGTAGAGAGCTAGATATAAGGATTTTATGATACAGACCCTTGTTTTATAAATAAATGTAATTGGGAAAACAGACTAAATATAATATATAGGAAATAGGTACTTCCAAGATCTTTTTACAGTGATGAGTCTCAATCCTCTGATGTCCTTCAGACCATTAGACCATTAGGGTATATATATCTGCCCTAGACCCTAGGACATGCTTAAACAGGTCTCTTCAGAGTTTAGCATTAACCTTGGTGTTTTCTAATTCAGTAGAATTTATTTCGAAGAAAATTTTATTTTCCTAGGGAGGAAGCTGTCTTAAATCTTTGGATACATTGTTAACAAATAAATATCGAGGTGGCTATATGCCAATTACATTTCAATTAAAAAAATAAATACTGAGGTGGGATCAGAGGGAAGAAACAGAATTAAAATACAACAATAACCATTTCCTTTAAACAATGCCTAAGAAAATAATAATAGTCACCACTTATTAATTTTTTCCTATGTGCCAGGTAACTCACAACTTTATGTGGTAGTTAATATTATCTCTATTTTTTAATTTAGGAAAACAAAGTTCAGAGAGATTAAGTAATGACCAAAGTCATGTAGCTCAACAGTGACATAGCCAGGATTTTATCAGACACTGACTCTAAAGTCTTGTTTTTCCTAATTAGGCTATTGTTAAATAGGGAAAAAATTATTCTTCCAAATATCACCTTTCTTTCATGCCTCTTTTCTCCAGTGTCCTTTGTTCCTTGTGACACAGAAGCCAATTTGTCTATTGTGTTTCCTTTTCCTTTTGCTCTCAATTTAGAAACAAACTGTCTTCAGAACATCCTTTCACAGCAGGTGGAAAACTTGTCAAAATCCCAAGTACAGCAGAATTACCAAATTTAAAAGTGATGAAACACTGCACAGACCATCATGGGAAGGGTACACAAGAAACTGGTAACATATTTGAGAAGAACTGGATGACTGGAGGCCAGTGGTTAGAGGCAAACCTTACTCTCTCTGTGTGTGGGGGGGGTGTATGCACATGTTTGTACACATATGTATATATAATCTTGCATGGCTTGACTTTTTTTAAAACACTAAGTTTCTGCATTACCTATTTTAAAGAGGTGATTGTTCAGAATGAGATATATTAACAAAGGTTTCTCAGTTATTTTGTGTCTCGTGTGTGTAGGTTGATGCACAGAGACTTGGCTCTTGTTGCACCCTAGCTTTTGCCCTCCTAGGAAAAGCTAGTCAGCTCAGTTGCTGACTAGTCAAAAGCACTACCACCTGATCTCTGTAAATATGGCCAGAGGATGCCATAGCCCATCATCCACTTTCCGTACATCCACGATGGGAGCTTTACACAGTAGTACCGACTCGGCATCCATAGAGGATTCAGTTTTGTGACTGCCTCATATATCTTAGAGTAAATCAGTTCCTTGTGATAATTGTGTTGACATTGTATTCTGAGAATTCCCTCAGGAATCCAGTTCAGGTTTCTAGTCTCGTTCATTTAAAAATTGCCATGGGAAAAAATGGACTACTAATATAAGATAATCCTTTTATTTTTTTAATTACTATTTCTTGATGGTATTTTTCATTTAAACAATGAATCAGCTACTCTCTTTCCCAGACACCTACTTTAATTTTAACAAGCTCATTTTATTTATTTATTTTTCTTCTGTATTTTATTTTATTTTTCTGGTTTTTTTTGTTTCCTTTTTTTTTTTTCACAACTCACACACACACACACACACTGTATTTTATTTTTACAAGAGATAAATAAACTGACACCAAGCATTGTAAATGGATGACCACAACAAAAGCAACAATGATTGCAATTACCAAACATGAAACACACTCATACTATGTCATAATATTGACATTCAGTCCAGGAATCCTCCACTGTAACACCTCCTTTACTTTGTTCCTAAAGCTTTCCATTTTGGTAGTTAGGTGTTACTCCTGATTATAATCTGTAAGATTTAACTCTATGTATTTAGGTTTCTAATCCACTCAGAATTACACAATATGGATGATGGTTTTGGCTATTAAGAAGATGAAGGCAAGATTCTGTAAATACGGACAGAATCCCTAACATGTCCCCAAATTGTGATTTGTAGTAGTGATAATTTGTTATGAAGAGCTAACCCATTTTCCTTCTTGAATGGGAAATCTAATCTAATTTTACTTTGCAGTGAAAATTGATTTGTATATTGTATTTTATTTTTTAAATTATTTTTTATTGGAGTATAGCTGCTTTACAATGTTGTGTTAGTTTCTCGCTATACAGCAAAAGGAATCAGTCATATGTATACATATATCCACTCTTTTTTAGATTTCCTTCCCATTTAGGTCACCACAGAGCACTGAGTAGAGTTCCCTGTGCTATACAGTAGGTTCTCATGAGTTATCTATTTTACACATAGTAGTGTATATATGTCAGTCCCAATCTCCCAATTCATCCCACCCCCCGCCTCCCCACTTGGTGTCCATATGTTTGTTCTCTATGTCTGTGTCTCTATTTCTGCCTTGCAAACAGGTTCATCTGTACCATTTTTCTAGATTCCACATATATGCGTTAATATACGATATTTGTTTTTCTCTTTCTGACTTACTTCACCCTGTATGACAGTCTCTGTGTCCGTCCACATCTCTACAAATCACCCAATTTCATTCCTTTTTATGGCTGAGTAATATTCCATTGTATGTATGTACCACATCTTCTTTATCCATTCCTCTGTCGATGGATATTTAGGTTACTTCCATGTCCTGGCTATTGTAAATAGTGCTGCAATGAACATTGGGGTGCATGCATCCTTTCGAATTATGGTTTTCTCCACATATATGCCCAGGAGTGGGATTGCTGGGTCATATGGTAGCTCTATTTTTAGTTTTTTAAGGAACCTCCATACTGTTCTCCATAGTGGCTGTATCAATTTACATTCCCACCAACAGTGCAGGAGGGTTCCCTTTTCTCCACACCCTCTCCAGCATTTATTTTTTGTAGATTTTTTTGATGATGGCCATTCTGACCAGTGTGAGGTGATACCTCACTATCGTTTTGATTTGCATTTCTCTAATAATTAGCGATGTTGAGCATCTTTTCATGTGTTTGTTGGCCATCTGTATGTCTTCTTTGAAGAAATGTCTATTTAGGTTTTCCACCCATTTTTTGATTGGGTTGTTTTTTTGATATTGAGCTGCATGAGCTGTTTGTATATTTTGAAGATTAATCCCTTGTCAGTTGCTTTGTTTGCAAATATTTTCTCCCATTCTGAGGGTTGTCTTTTTGTTTTGTTTATGGTTTCCCTTGTTGTGCAAAAGCTTTTAATTAACAAGCTAATATTAATAAGTGAAGAAGCTGCAGTATTTAGAGGTTTATTGGTCTGTTATGTGTCAATCATAAATATTACGATTATTATTTTTATTCCATCACAGAAGGGTTATCCAAATGCAATCTATGGGAGAGAGAAAAATTGGTTAGCATGGGACTTGTTAATAGTGAATATAGACCAAATGACAAAGTTAACCTAAGAAACACATCACTGCAGCAGAAACAAATCTTTGAGCTTGTGGATCCAGTGGACCAATTTTTCTTGTCAGATAAAAGAATGAAGCAGTGATAGTGGTGATAAAATGCACCTCTTTGTCTTTCCCTGGAAGTAACTGGTAGCTTCAATTCCTGAAGTTCTCTGTATCTACTCAACGTAATAAACTTCTTCCTTTAATCCTGGATGATGAATAGCACCTTAATCACGGGTTACACAAATGGGCACCATTTCTTTATGGTACTTGACTTCAATTCCTTTTCCTTTTGCCACCCTAGGCTTATTGACATCCATGGTTGATGATTTTTTGTTTCTTTCAAATGCTAAGGTGGCTGTGGGGTGGGATCCTTTGAGATTAACTCAACCTCATTGCATATCAGAAGAAAAATCACCTTTAAGGATTGAGGGGCATGGAAAATAAAATGAGTTTCTTCACTTATTTGTTAGTAATTAGAACAGTTGTCCCCTTCCAGCTCCTTTCCCAGCTCCTAATAATGTGCTCTTTAGAGCCAAGAGGGCTTCTCTAGAACATTCTTTCCTAGTGATGGGAGGCAGTCATTCTCCTTCCTTCTCCTTACTCTCCCCCAAATCCAGTGTTTCTTTACACCAATTTAGACTAAGTAGTTCTACCTCAGGAATTCTCCTCGGAGAAGCAGGCTGACACCCTCTCAGTGCTACTCTGCATTTAGTACTGTAATAAGTGCTAAATGACCACACTAGAAGAACAATATGCTTTATGATTAATTTATCATAGAAAAGGTGGAGGTGCTTTCTCCTATTTAAAGCTAATCTCTGCCTCTGAGCTTTGATGCCTCGCCTCTTTCACCTTTCTAGGAACCCACACACCAATTATGCCCATGTTCTTCTGGCTACTCAAATTTTTATCAGCTGAATCCTTTCCCACCAGCATTTCAGCATCCTTTACTCTCATTCAGTTTCATCCAAACAAAGCAAAACAAAAGCCACTTTTGACCTATACTTCCTTTACTGCCTTATTGTTTTTTCAGCTACAAAATAACTTATTTTGCACTTCTATCTCCATTTCCTCACTTGTGCTTTTTTCTGGCCTCTGCTCTCACTCCCCCAAATAACTGTGGATAAGGTTATTGAAACCTTCCCATAGCACTAAATCCAAGACTTTTTCTTGTTCTCACCTCACTTGATGAGTACATCCTGATCTTAATAAGGACTTGACACTGTTGAATACTATCTATTTCCTTCCAGAAATACTCTTGGCTTTCCTTAATTTACTCTTAACTCTCTTGCTGCTCCTTTCTCTCCTTTTGTTAGTCTATTTTCCTCTACAGGGCATTCAGTGTTGTAGCACCTCAAGCCTTGTTTCTAGGCCTTCCTCTCTTCTCACTCTAAACTTAGTCCTAGCAATCTCATTCAACCAGCAGCTTCATTTATACCAACAACTACTGAATAAATATTTCTAGTACAGACTTCTCTGGCTTAACCCAAAATGGGGTTGATTTGCTTCCCATATATCTATGTTGAATTCTAAACTTTCCCAGGTATGAAAGTCGTCGCCATCCATCCCTCCAAGTTCTAAATAATAACAAAATAACAGAAAACACGATTCCCCCTTTCTAATCTAGCCTAAATTCTGTTGATTCTACCTCCTAAAAAAATCTCTCAAATCTTCCCTCTTCTCTTCATCTCCATTGTCATAACCCTACTCAAGAAGTCTCTCAATGTAGTTTTATTTTTTGCTCAAGAGTCTTTTTATTTCCATAATAAAATTAGCACTAAAGAGGACTAGTTATAGTTATCTGGGTTTAAAATAATATTTATTAACACAACTTTTAAAATCTGGTGTTCCATAAGACATTAGTTTCAATTTTCAAAATTTGCTAGTCTCTCTTTATATAATCTAGACATATGTAAGTCTAAACATCATTTTGATATTTAGTCTGTAAACTTATTATTGTATCCCTGAATGCATAGAGCATAGCCCAGTGCCTGGAACACAAAAAGCACTTAATAAGTGTTTGTTAGATGAATGACTAAGTGTTCAAAGTTAGTTTCTTTTCTCTTTTACTTTCTCCCAACTTCCTCTAAATAAAAACTAAAGCTTTCCATTTTGGTAGTTAGGTGTTACTCCTGATTATAATCTGTAAAGATTTAACTCTATGTATTTAGGTTTCTAATCCACTCAGAATTACACAATATGGATGATGGTTTTGGCTATTAAGAAGATGAAGGCAAGATTCTGTAAATACGGACAGAATCCCTAACATGTCCCCAAATTGTGATTTGTAGTAGTGATAATTTGTTATGAAGAGCTAACCCATTTTCCTTGAATGGGAAATCTAAGGAAAAAACAAGCTCTAGGATTCCTAAATCTTGCAGAATTTCCCTTCTCTTTGATATTCCAGGTCCATAGAGCCAAGTCAATCAGATTTTTTCCTGTTCTTCACTTTTTTTGGTGAGGAAAGGGTTTTCTAGGAAATACTGAACTTTCCTTTCCCTAAAAGTAGGCCAGAGTAAACAATCAAACTTTAAATGCAATAATCTTTCATACTTTAAACCAGCTGTTAAAAACAAAACAGGTCCAAAATGGAGTCACTTATGCTAAGACCCACATCACCAAACCTAATTACACTTTTGGGCTTTTGCAGAAATGGAATCTTAAACTAGTCCATCAGGAATTACCTGATCAGCACTAGTGAGGTAGTCTTCCCGATGGACCCCAGCTACGCCCTAAAGGAAAGCAACCTTCACACAACCAATTCACTTTCTTTCTTTCTTTCTTTTTTTTTTTTTTGCGGTACGCGGGCCCCTCACTGCTGTGGCCTCTCCCGTTGCGGAGCACAGGCTCCAGACGCACAGGCTCAGCGGCCACGGCTCACGGGCCCAGCCGCTCCGCGGCATGCGGGATCCTCCCAGATCAGGGCACAAACTCGTGTCCCCTGCACCAGCAGGCGGACTCTCAACCACTGCGCCACCAGGGAAGCCCCCCAATTCACTTTTTGCTAGTATGATTTCCTTGTCCCGCCCTCTTCTGCCTATAAAAGTCTTTCATTTTATACAGGTCCTTTTTACCTGTTAGATGAGATGCTGCCCAATTCCTGAATTGTTGGATAAAGCCAGTATCTTTAAATTTTACTCAGTTGAATTTTTTTAACACAACTAATCTGAATGTCATTTTTCCCCTTTAAGTCATTATCAGTTTAAGATGAATGCTGAAAGGATGATTGACATGATCTTTGGGGTTTGCTTTAAAATATTCCAGATATTTTAAACGAGAGAGATGAAACAAGAATGAAAAATGTTGATACAATTTCTGAAATTCTAGAAGTTTATTATACTTTTCTTTGAGATTTTCCACAATAAAAAGTTTTAAAATTTTAGCTTTTTCTATTTTTCACTCTCTGAACTTCCTTGAGAGGGGTCCTGGCCACAGGAGGAGGAAAACTGCACAACCATTCCTTCGCAAACCTCTGCGTGTCTATTCCTGAAACCTCAGGAGGGGCTTTAATCTTTGTTATACAGGTTTCACCTGCTGTCCGAAAGCAGAGCGTTCCTATGAAACCTTTTGGAAGCCAAAATGGCATAAAGTGGGGAAGCAATTACCCTAGAAGACATCTTGCTAAGGAAATAAAGCACAGATGTTCAAATACACAGTTCAAAGCTATAGCAGGGAGATGCTGAGTACAGTTTCCCAAGACAGAGCTTGGCGATGCCACTGCAGCCTCCACCACGGCTGCTGCAAAACAAACGCTGACTACTATTTTAAATTTTCGCCTTTTCTTATAAAAGTGAAAATAACATTCTTTCCACTAGCAAAAATAGGTACTAATATGGGTCTTCGGTAAAAGCGAAGCGGCCTGTTGTGAACTTTCTACCAGCGGAGGAATACCTGTATTCGTTATGAACATATAACAAGTATCTATAGATTTCATTTTAAAACAAAGAAAGCTGGCTTTCCGCACATAACCCAAGCTGGGGGGCGGGGAGGGGGCGTTATTAAATCTCTGCCAGTATTATCCCAACCTCTTTTTATAACCAGAGTATCACAATTCCTTCCAGGAACGGCCCTTTTGCCCCTCACGTCACAAGACTGTGGAGAAAGTGCAGAGCGTCGGCAGATATCCGTTCCAGGGCTCAGCCCTCCAGAGAAAGAAGCCTCGTCCTCTTCAGGCCTCGGTTTCCACCGAGTGAAAGAATAACCGGGCGATCATACCGGCCCCCGGCCCCCAGCCCCTCCGCGGCATGTGGGATCTTCCCGGGCCGGGGCACGAACCCGTGTCCCCTGCATCGGCAGGCGGACTCTCAAC